>NC_137023.1:23559491-23571991 GCF_032717465.1 Coenobita brevimanus | reverse complement strand
AACTGAACTTGGTGGAAAGACTGAGGGTCATACAACGATGAAGCAATTCGATTTTAAGGATAGTAAGTTAAAGGTCAAGGCCAAAGGGAAAGCAGCTAAAACGATAAATGAATAATCGATTTTGACCAAGCAGTCGAAGGGTTGTGACTGAGGCAGGAATGACGTGCTTCGACTTTAGAACAATCGGTCGAAAGTCAAGATCACTGGGCAAAAGTCCTTAGAGCATTTGAAGAGAATAGAAGGTGCACTCTGTAAATGCTCCTTCCTGCTATAATTGTACTAATGACTTCTTGAAGACCAGAAAACAATTCGTTAGGCTGTATGGTAAACATATAAACATTATGAATGTATGATAGTCTAGAGGAATAAGACACTTCAGCTGGATGTGGCCCTTAAGTGTGTGCATCCGAGGGATATTCTGGTTTACTGCTCAAATAAGATTACTCAGGGAAAGGGAGGAGTGGACACTCTTGTTTTATGTGTCTGAACGAATTAGCCTAGCCCCGAGACCCTACACTCCTGCAGGGACAAGAAAGGACGTAGTAATAAAAAAATAATAAGTGATTAGCGTGACGTTATAAAAATTATACAGCGCAGATATTGCTAACGCTGAGCTCTCCTCATAAGAGATGATAATGCACCATCGGAGTGTAGAAGAGGGACGCAATATGGTGTACCGTGTATAAGGACGCATCCATATTCTCGACTGCTTGCCAAAATACTAACAATGGAAACTGTACTCCTCAGTTTCCCCCATCCTATGGCAGTGATGCTGACGAACACATTGAGCAATAACATGAACACTATTAAAACGGTTACCATGGAACTCTTGCTGAGCTCTGTACCTCCCCAGTCAAGCATATCATATTAGAGGGTCTTGACGTCGAGATTGAGCAGTGGATGATCTCCGGGGGGAGGGGGGTGTAGGCGTCCATGGATTTTGAGTCCTCCTCCCCATTTTTGAGCTACGCCATTACTTTTTCCCGGCCACCAGAAGAAACTTTGGCTTTTTGTTAGTACAAACAGACGATACATAACCCAAAATATGAAGGCAAAAATATGAGAGGAAAAGCAACCGATATGTTCCTGGGCCTCATAGTGTACATTTCAACGTTAAGAAGAGGCTTAACTTCTCCAGCAGTATGGCGTCTTTTTACACTTCTTTCTTGATGACACCAGACGATGTTATTCAATCTAGGAGAACCTTCTCATAGTGAAGGGGCTATGGAAGACTGTGCTTAACAACCCCAGATCAGAAAGTCTCCACACTCCTATTACTGTGAAACAGTTTGGTGGTGCAATGACTTTATCTTTTTCTGTCCCATAAGAAGATTAGGAGACCAGGATTAGGCCCCTCATTTTTTAAAATGAAGGCGAAGGTGAATATTGACTCATCCCTCTGTGAGCAATAAACTCCAGCCATCCATTAGACACATAACTAATTGATCAAATTCGATTATAACGCCTAAGACCATTTGACCACCACGTGTCCATTTGGTTATATGGTCACTACCCAACGTAATTAATGGTTTCTTGGGTCACTGGAAACCATTTTGCTTGTCACTCAATGTAGAGTCACTTAAAGGTGGCTCTATATCGAGTGAATGACTGGTAAGTATCCCTACTTTCCGAGAAATTGTTATGAATATAGGAAAATGTCTGCCATCGGAGGCCAGAGGTGAACGCATATAACAATTGTACTGGACCCCCTGTTGCTGTTAGATGGATCCGTCCTTGTGAAGAAAATGAACAGTGGCAGCGACCCATACACTGACCCCTGCAAGACGGAAGATGGCTTACACCTTGCATTGGCCACTTTTGCCATAGGACGGCATTTTCGTTTTATTTTATCTGCCACCTGACTATTAGATGAAGCTTTAGAAAGACCAATCAAAACAACAGAGTTTAATGTAATTACTCGAATCCTTTCACAGCAACATGTTCCCTCAAGACAAAAAATATAATGAAAACAACAACAACAATAACAACAACAACAATAACAATAATAATAATAATAATAATAAAAATAATAACAACAACATTAATCATAATGATGATGATGATGATAATGATGATGATGATGATGATAATGATGATGATAATGATGATGATAATTATTATTAATTAATATAAGATTACTAAACTGCGTTGTTAACAAGGATAACATAGCCTACATCGTACTTCCTCGGAAAAGAAGTACTTAATAATTTTACAACGAAAATATTTTTACTTTTTTCTGGATATCAATAGTCGGTCTTAATTTTCCAACTTGAAAGATGAGATACAAGATAAAGTCACTCCTTTACAGTAAGAGTGCCTTGCTAAGCTGAGTATAATGTAAAGCGCTAGCAAGAATAAACTAAGTATTGACATCATATTAGTAATATCTACTTACCAGTCTATCAACCTATCTGTATACGATTATATATTTATAACAATGTTAACCTGTATATATATATATATATATATATATATATATATATATATATATATATATATATATATATATATATATATATATATATCAATCAATCAATCAATCATTTCCTGTGGCACCCTCGGGGATGCATAGGGCCTCAATATATATATATATATATATATATATATATATATATATATATATATATATATAGAGAGAGAGAGAGAGAGAGAGAGAGAGAGAGAGAGAGAGAGAGAGAGAGAGAGAGAGAGAGAGATAGGTAGGTAGGTAGATAGATAGATATAGATAGATAGATAGATAGACAGATAGATATAATTCTCGTGCAAGCAATAGTGTGTGTGTGTGTATGTATATATATATATATATATATATATGTGTAAAATTTAGTCATTTTTATGTATTTATGTCTTTATACACACACCCACACCCACACACACAAGCGCATGCCCGCAAAAATTTTCAGGGCTAGCTAATTGCCTTCCCATAGCCATATGTTTGGAAATGCCATTGTCTTTGTTTCCACACATTGCTGAGCCCACAATAACCAGTTCTGGCCAGAAAGTCGAAAAAATGATTATCGCATATTTTCGCATGTCGTAATTTCTGACAATTTCTCTCTGTCTGTTCGTGCGCCATCGCATAATTGTTGTTTTTTTAGTTTTCTGACGCTTCCTTGACTTACTCCAACCTAATGCAAAAAGAATTAGGTCGATATTTATTACCAATTTTTTCTTGAAAGAAAGGAACAAAATCACAGACATACATTTCCACCCTTCGCTATTTCCAACAAATTCGTGCCGTCGCGTCGGCGCGATAGGAAAAAAAAAAAACGTTTAATCTTTTTTTAATGAAACTCCCTGAACTTACCCCTACCTAATGAAAAATGAATCACTTTGATATCTATAGTAGCCGCAGAGAGAAATGAACGCTGTGGTGGGGCAGCTGGTCATCCGGGGATTCCCCCACTGTAGCCATATCCACATGTCACCGACCATAGAGGTAGGATGTCACCGACCATCGGCCACCGCTGCAGCCCCGCTCCATGATCCTTACCCTGTGTCTCTGGCTTTCTCTTTCTCTCTCGGTTTCTATATAAACTGGTGTATTTCCGAAACTAATTATGAAATTATTATGACTTTTGTTCCACACCACCACTGAGGTAAAAATCAAGGAGAGTTTTCTGTATAAAGGTTTCCCCCCCCTTGTCTGAGGGCAGGTCAGTTCTGGCGAGTGTATAATTATAGGTCAGGCGGAGGTATCGGCAAGGCCGCACTCCCCCGCTCATATGCCACATTTAGGAGGGGGGGGGAAACCTTTATACAGAAAACTCTCCTTGATTTTTACCTCAGTGGTGGTGTGGAACAAAAGTCATAATAATTTCATAATTAGTTTCGGAAATACACCAGTTTATATAGAAACCGAGAGAGAAAGAGAAAGCCAGAGACACAGGGTAAGGATCATGGAGCGGGGCTGCAGCGGTGGCCGATGGTCGGTGACATGTGGATATGGCTACAGTGGGGGAATCCCCGGATGACCGGCTGCCCCACCACAGCGTTCATTTCTCGCTGCGGCTACTATAGTACCGTTCTCGTGATAGAAACGAACAAAGTCACAGACAGACACACGCCTACACAGTTTGACATTACTAATTAAAGGTAAACGTGTGTGTGTGTGTGTGTGTGTGTGTGTGTGTCAAGAGTAATCTTCAGGAGGCAATTTTTTTTCTGACACTGACGAGATTGAATGTAAATGTTACAGTACCAGCAATTTGAAAGAGATGTAAATTAAGCAGATGGAAAACCCATGCTAAGAATAATCTGTAATACTTATTTTGCCCGTAAAATAACTAATTTATTTTAATGCGTCCATTTTAACCTATGTTGGGACGGTGTGTACCGTGTGCACGAAAAATGACAACAAAGCACAGAAAGGAGTCATACAGGGATTGCCATTCTTTATCCATATGCTTAGGTTAGCTGGTGACTCTTTATTCTTATTTTGAGCAAATTTTATGCTGTTGATACCTACATCATATTCCTCTCCAGTGTTAATCTCAGGTATTTATTTAACAATCCTTTTTTTTTTCCTAAGTTCTTTGCAGGTAATATCTATGTATGGTTTGGTTCTTTTTTGTCTTTTTTGTTTTTCTCGTTTTTCTTTCCTGCATAAAACGTTGTATTCTGGAGATTACTGACTCCAGCATCCAGGCATGCAAAGCACTGTACACACAAAGAAGCATATATATTTTTTCGCTACATTCGTAGTTTATTCCGAAACTCCTAATCATCATGTCGGGTTAGCAGAGCATAGTTAATTTCACAGTGTCATTCACAGTGTAGCTGTAAAATTGCATTAATGTTGTCCCTTCCTAACAGCACCATGTGTATCAGCAACATTTCATTTTTAGACAGAAAGCAATTTTTCCCTATGACTCCATCTATTTATCTAACAATCTGAACAGACAGACAGACATACAGACAAGTAGTCCGGTCTCCTCATGAATGAGTTCGATTTCTAGTTAGGGCAGGGATGAGTTCAAAAATTAGAATTTCATTAAAAGATTGTACTGATCTAGCATGACCCATCGACATGTCGTCAAACCTTTACCTCTCATACCAACACACCCGTCTTGTATCAGACAACCCTGAACACGGTAGGTGCTAACGCCGAAGTGGTGACGTGTAGTGTGTGGTACGTAGGACGACTGCTGAATCTTGGGGAACGGGCTATACCTGTGGTTAATGTCCTATCTATCTATCTATCTCTCTAAAGATAGATAGATAGATAGATAGATAATAGATAGATAGATAGATAGATACAAATACACATATATACTTTTTTATTGATGTCACTGAGACAGATGCTTCTGCCTTTATGGAAAATTGTTCTGTGACAATACTGGAGAAAAAATATAATGAGTTAAGTTTGGACTAACTGAAAAAGAAATCACATTTTGTTTATTCTATCGTTTCCTCCGGTTCCGCTTTGAATGAGTCTGGAGTCGAAATTATGGCAGTGGTGTCTATAATTTAACAAATGTCTTTAAATTAATATTAGTACCAGAGAGCAACCTTCAGCAGTGTTATCGGGTATACTCTAGCTTCCTTTTCTCTCGTAAAAATTTCTGAATAAAACAAAAATGTGTTCCCCTGAATACACAGTAAAATGGTACGTTATTCTGAACAAGGATGAATTCAGGGCCTGCCAAATGTGCCAGAAAAGTATTCCGCTTTGGTTCATGACAGAACTGTTCTTTTGCTAAAATAACTGGTTTCAGTGATGTAGCTGAGATGATATTAACAATGCTTACGATGAAGGAGAATTTGTCTAATATTTACATTTGTAAAAATAACTTCATTAATCATCCATATATGTTTAACGGCCTGTTAGTTCTGTGTGTGTGTGTGTGTGTGTGTGTGTGTGTGTGTGTGTGTGTGTGTGTGTGTGTGTGTGTGTGTGTGTGTGTGTGTGTGTGTGTGTGTGTGGGCAGAAAATGAAAAAAATTATTTCGATGAAGCTTGTCAGGATGGTTGCAGTATTGTCACAGTTGGGCCCATTTCAGTTTTATTTCGAATAACATTTTCTAAACGGGTGTTTTGACCCTTAATTTCTGCTTTGGTTTGCAAGAGCAAGCAGCAGTTGCTCCAGTGTCGAGGCATAAATCGTTGGTGTCGAGCAAGGCGAAACGTGAATTTGCAAAGACTCATTTGAGTAAGTGCTGATCGGCCCGACAGGGCCGTGAAAAGCTTGTGAATATTAAAGGATATAAATACAGGAGTTTTAGTTCCGGGAGCTTCTGGACTTGGTAATGAGTGTGATGGGTGGGCGATTATGCTCGGTGTGATGTGGTGTGATCTGGTTTGGTGAGGTATGGTGCGAAATGTCTTTGCTAAAGTAGTTAATGTCGACTGGATTGAAACACCTTGTGTCCGAAAATCGTTAGTCATGGGCAGACGGACAGGGCCATCCTTCGATATGTTTACGCATCCAAAACGCACGAAAAACAACACAGTTTCTGATACCATCTAACTACTAAGGAGGCGTTGTTATTCTGCAAGTTGGTTAAAAACCTGCATAACTTATTCCCCAAATCTCAAAAGTTATAAATGTGCTGGCAAGGCAATGCAAATTACTTGGCATTTAACCTATTCATTCCGACAAATTATATTTTATTTTATTCTTACTATATCCGGACGATTAAGATACTGAAGTGGAAGCATTAGACACAACGTTCCCTAAAGGTTTCATGAACAAAGTTCCCTTACAACTGATTATGACTGTTTGGTGGTTGTCTGAATAAGAAAAAAAAATCATCGCAAGTGAGGGGTTAAGAATCCATGTTCAGTGGTCTCGTCATTACAGTCATCTTGGCAATAACCCTCTCACCTTTGTTACATAAAGACATTTTTAATAGCTAATGACAGATCACTTAGTCAGACTCTGACAATTCCTCGTTATATCAGTAATCCGTTCAGTACGATGACGTCTTATATACTGTACCTCCCTGCTACCACCTGATGACGCATATAAGTTTTGGGCAGGTGATTCGAACCTCTGGAAATAAATAAAGCTTTTCTTAACCCCATCACAACAAGACGTCTTTCCTATGATAAACCTGATGGAAGCTGGACGCCTGATTATAATGTGGGCTTTATCATAGTGAGAGTGTTAATACTTTGATTCTGGTGACATTCTTTTTTTAGTATTTTTCTTTTGCACCTTTCAAATGTTACTTATTCATTTTAGGAAGAACACTAATACCGGAGGTACTAATAAAGGCTATATTTAATCCCTCCATTTCGAAAAGTCGAACTTAAGCTGAATAAAACTGTGTGAAGAGAGCAGGAATAAGGCAGAAATGAAGTATTGCGGACAAGGGGGCCAAACCAGTGTCCCTATATATTAAAGTATGTTACACAATCTGTTATGCCCATCTTTGCTAACTGATCAACACTGTCTTCTTTCTGAGGGTGATTGGTATTATGGCAGTATCTTCTTCTTCTTCTTCAACTACGTATGCTTCTTCTTCTTTATCTTCAGCTAATAATAATAAAGTTGATGCAGGTTAATCCTCTGCATTCAGAGAAAACATGTAAACTGCATACCCAACCCTGCAATATGCATGCCGATTTCTTTGAAATCCCTGTTCTCACAGTTCTCTATTCTTTTCTAATTTGAAGAGGGGAGCTGACCCCCCTAAAAATCATGCTTGTAAAATTGTATATAGTGGAAAACCTTCCCAGTAACCAGCCGAAATCACCTCGAGTTTCATTCAGAACCACCAAATAGCCTAGGAGTTAAAGCACACACACACACACACACACACACACACACACACACACACACACACACACACACACACACACACACACTGCCTGAATAAAGAGCAATGGTATAGAGCTCGTTGTCGATAATGATAGCTTTCTACTTAGTGACTAACTACAGGCGAGGAAGAAAGCCTCGTGAGTCTCTCAAGTACTGACATCTCATATACGAGCAGCCAGACCCGGCCCGACTGTAACGCTTTTGAGACATTTTTATCTCAGCAAGCACAGGGCCGATCACTGCGTGGTTTACACCATATGATAGCCCAATTCTTTATGATTTGTTTTTTACAGTTCTCATCGCACCCAGGAGGTGCCTGTGACACGTGACACGCGTCAAGTGCAGCGTGTCAAAACTCTTCAAAACAGGGCCACAGGCTAGATAGTTTCTGGTAATGGCATGAAATTCTAGTAGGTATATAGCCATCAATATACTCTAGGCATTCTCGGGGTGTAAGGCGTCATTTCAGTGCTTTTGGGTGTAAATGGCCTCGCCCGTAACTCGTCGACAAAAATGTTTTACTGGTAATAAACCATCCACCAACACTATCCACCACCAGACACCTCACTCCCTCAAGGAGTGGCCACAAACAAATCGTGTCCATGTCGCTCTGTCCCCCGCCATTTCACTGCCCTCCCCCCAGCTCACACACCCCTCTCATATACCTCTCCAGTCCATCCCTCTATCTCATCATTGGCCTTCCCTTCCCTCACCCCTCTACACCTCACTTACATACACTATCCTTGTTAGTCTCTCGCTCTGCATTTTCTCTACATGGCAAAACCACCTCAGTGTATTTCTCCTAACGCTTTCCATCACATCCATATCCACACCACAAATCTGTTTCACTTCCTCATTTGTCAGTCTGTCTCGCCATGTAACTCCACATGCTCCTCTCAAGTAACTCATTTCCAGTGCTTTCACTTTTAACTTGTGTCCTTCCAACAAGGTCCAGGATTCACTTTCATTCGTTAGAGTTGGTATCACAATACTATCCTGCAGTGACTTTTTTTTATTACTTCCGTGCTCATTTCCCTACTTCTTATCTCTGCTTTCAAAGAACCAGAAACCCTTCTTCTTTGTTTCACCCTTTCAAGCACTTCATCCTCCTAACTTCCATCCCTACTCATGACATTACCCAGGTATGCACTCACATTTTCCATTTCTTCATCATCCAACCTTGCCGTACATTCAGTGACTTAATTTCTCTCGAACATCATAACTTTACTCCTCCCTAGATTCACCGTTAGATTCCATTTCTTAGACACTTTCCCAAACTCATTCACTAAACCTTGCAGTTCCCCTTCGTCTTCACTTGACAATATAGTATCATCTCCAAACTACAGTGCAGGAAGTTTCAAAACGCTGCCCTCTCTCTTTAGGGCCGCTCCAGCATCCACTGAACTATCTTGTACTCTTCATATACAGATTGAACAGCCATGGAGACATGACACAACCCTGTTTCAATCCAACATTCAGACATAAAAATTCACTCAGTTCATTATCCACATGCACTGCAGCCTTAGTACCCTTATACATACAGTACACTTCACGGCATTCAGCAACTTCCCATTTACTCTATATAAACTTAATATTTTTTCAGATTCCTTGTGTATCCACTTTGCCATATGCTTTCTCCAAATCCATACAACTTCATAACCTTCTCTAGATTTTTTTCCAATAAAGACCTTACGATGAGTATCTGATCTACACATCCTCTTCCCTTCCTCAAACCTCCCTTTCCATTTGCAACGAATTCCTCTGTTATTACCCTAACTCTGCCAGTAAGCATCCTACCATATACTCGTACTTTTCCTATTACATTGTGAAGACAAATGTCCCAATGATTACAACATGCTTCTTTTTCCGTTTTTCCTTAGTACAGGGGAATACTTATACCTGACTTCCAATCCTCCGGGACTCTACCTTTCTCCCAGGCCAATCTGCACATCTTTCACATCCATTCTACTACTGTCTCTCCCCCATGCATCAGCATTTCACCACATAATCCATCGATTCCTGAGGCTTTCTCTTTTTTGACTTTCTTCATTGCTTCTACTACCTCTAGCTACTGCCACTAATAATAGTAATAATAAGAACAACAAAAACAGTGAGACCAATAAAGTAATAATAATAATAGTAGTAGTAGTAGTAGTAGCAGTAGTAGTAGTAGTAGTAAAAACAGAACCCCATGCAGCATACAGTGCATTTACCTATGGTGTAAAGCACGAGTGGACCTTCGTGATGAGGACCATACCAGACATCGAGTTGCTGCTACAACCACTGGAGGATGCAATCAGGGATTCATTCCTCCCATCTCTAACCAATGGCCACATCCCCACACCAGAAGAGAGGGACCTTCTAGCACTACCACCCAGGATGGGAGGCCTTGGCATTATAAATCCAGTAGCCGTGGCAAGCTATGAACACAGAAATTCACTCAGGCTCACCGAATCCTTGTCACAGAAGATCTGCACCCAGGTTGAGACGAGTGAAATCGACCACCAAAGGCAGAAAGACATAAAGACACAGATAAGCAAGGAGCGTGAAGCAAGACAAAAAGACCAGCTGCAGCACATAATCAAACATCTAACACCAGACCAGTGCAGAAGAGTTGAAATTGCACAGGAGGCTGGGGCATCGAACTGGCTCACAGCCCTGCCTCTCAAGGCAAAAGGCTTCCACTTCAACAAACAAGAATTTATTGACGCCATAGCCTTGAGGTATGTATGGCCCATAGAGATCCTACCTCAACACTGTGCTTGTGGCACTGCCTTTGAAGCAAACCATGCAATGGTATGCAAGAAGGGAGGCTCTGTTTGCATCCGACACGATGAAGTACGCGACCTCACTGCCAAAATGCTGCAGGTAATATGCCATGATGTCACGATTAAGCCAGCTCTGCTACCCCTGGACGGCAAGCACTTCACCCACAGAACAGCAAACACATCAAATGATGCAAGAGTGGATGTCAGTGCTCGAGGTTTCTGGACACGTGGGCAGAGGGCGTTCTTCAACATCAGGATATTCGATCCCATGGCAGCATGTCATCGTGAACTGTCTCTCGAAGCTGCACACAAGAGGAATGAACAAGAATAAAATAGAAATTATCAAGAAAGGATCTAACATGTGGACCACGGTCGATTCACTCCCCTTGTGTTCACGACATCTGGTGGGATGGGTCCAGAGGCAGTGAAATTCTATTCGAGACTGGCAGAGGTTCTTTCTGAGAAGAAACGTTAACCGCAGAGTTCTGTTATGGCCTAGATGAGATGTCGACTGTCATTCTCCCTCGTGAGGTCTGCTCTGCTATGTCTCAGGGGCACAAGATCATCAGCCCTCAGGCCTGTCTCTCTGGCCGGTATGGATTACGAAGCTACTGTGGTCGAGAGTCGCATAGACCAGCGACTCCAGTAGTTTAATGTCTTTATTTACACTGTAATATCAAAAAATAAAAAATAAAATAATAATAGTAATAGTAGATGGTTGATAACCACAGCCGTTATCGTGCTTGGGGCCAACGGATTGTAATATGAGGGTTAGTGTTAACCTTCACATTACAACTCCAAATGGTGAACTGTATTAGGAAGGTTGGTTTTGATTTTCACAGTATAATTCACCAATGGATGGAGGTGATTTAAAAAAAAAAAGTAGTAGTAGTAGTAGTAGTAGTAGTAGTAGTAATAATA
This sequence comes from Coenobita brevimanus, assembly GCF_032717465.1. Classification (NCBI taxonomy): domain Eukaryota; kingdom Metazoa; phylum Arthropoda; class Malacostraca; order Decapoda; family Coenobitidae; genus Coenobita; species Coenobita brevimanus. The sequence continues at coordinate 23,560,537 of NC_137023.1, read as the reverse complement.
ATAATAATAATAATAATAATAATAATAATAAATATAACAATAATAATCCGTCTGTCAACGCCCAGTCTCCTTAATCTTGTTAAGGGTGGACACAAATTAAATGGCCTTCTTGTGGTCCTGTCCTCTGCCATTTAGCTGACATTTTCTCCAACTCTCTCTCTCTCTCTCTCTCTCTCTCTCTCTCTCTCTCTCTCTCTCTCTCTCTCTCTCTCTCTCATAAAGCCCTAAACTCTATCCTTCCATTGCATTCTCGGTTTCCCCTTCCATCTCTCCCCCTCCACCTCACATGCACTCTTCTAGTCAACCTGTCTTTCCCCATCTTCTCCATATGGCCAAGCTGTAGCGGAGTATTTTTCCGAACGGTTTCAATCACATCCACATCAACACCACACCCTTCCCTCACGTCATTTGTCTGTCTCTCGACGTAACTCCGCATGTTCTTCTCATATAAGTCATTTCCACTCTTGATGTGTCCTTCCAACAGGGTCAAGTCTTCAGTTACGTACGTGAGTTTGGGTAGTACAAAACTATCTTGCAACAACTTTATTTCTTTAATTTCCACACATACTTCTCTATCACTGCCTTCAGTAAGCCAGCAACCTTTTCTCACTGCTGTACTGGTTCATGAACTACATCCTCTAAACTTCCATCATTACTCACCACACTACTTTAATACTGTACCTCACTCACATTCTCCATGTTCTGTCCACCCAACCTCACTGTGTATTCTTTGTCTTTATTCCTCTCAAGGATCATAACTTTGCTCTTATTTAAGACCATAACTTTTCTTTTCACTTTATTCACGTTTAAATTCAGTTTCTTCCAGACTCTCCCAAATTCGCTCACCAAACCTTGCAACTTCCATTTATTATCACGTAGCAATACCGTATCATCAGGAAATGCCCGTGGACTGTGTAGCGGAAGGGGGGATTTTATGAGTCGATTTCCATGTTAAACACCTTTACACTTGCAAGTAAGAATGTGAGGTCAAGTTAGGTAATATTTTATTTTAGGCATCAGTCAGTAGCCTATGAACCCATTAACCC
>NC_137023.1:23446991-23554491 GCF_032717465.1 Coenobita brevimanus | reverse complement strand
ATGATATCAGGATTCTTCCCCAAAGTATCACTCAGGCTCATGCCGCATGGGAGAGCTTCACTTGCAGACTCGGGTGGAACAGCTACAGTGCAGACTAGATTATTTTCGTCCCGCCTGTGATATAACTTTAGCATGTTGATGTGACAAAGTTGCTTGTTCTTTCTACGATCTGGTGTGGCGATGACATAGTTGACATCACTGAGTTTCTTCTCCACGAAATAAGGACCACTAAACTTGGCTTGAAGAGGTTGCCCATGAACCGGTAGCAGAATCAAAACCTGATCTCCTGGCTGAAAGTGGCGTAACCTGGACTTCTTATCATACCAAGTCTTCATCTTCTCCTGAGCAGCTCCTAAATTCTCTCTCGCCAGCTGTAAAGCAGTGGACAGCTGTTCTTTGAACTTCATCACATACTCCAGCAGGTTGACGTCATCTTCCTCCGGCAGCCAGCATTCCTTGAGTAACTTAAGGGGTCCTCTTCATGGCCAAACAGAAGTTCAAAAGGTGAGAAGCCCAGTGATTCATTTGGAGATTCTCTTGCGGCAAAGACGACGAATGGAAGACCTTTATCCCAGTCTTTCTGATGTTCCAAACAGTATTTCTTGAGCATCGATTTGAGTGTTTGATGGTATCTCTCCAACGCTCCTTGGGTCTGGGGATGGTAAGCTGAAGACGTGATCTGGGTGATGCCCAACTCTTTCAGAGACTGCTTGAAAACATTTGACATGAAATTACTTCCCCGGTCTGACTGTACCTCCTTGGGCAGACCAAACTTTGTGAAGAACCCCAGCATTTTCTTAACCACGTTCTTTGCTGAGATATTTCTAAGTGGAATGACTTCAGGATAACGAGTAGCCATATCAATCAGGGTCAACACATAAGAAAATTCTGAAGAAGTCTTAGGAAGAGGGCCCACAATATCCACCAACACACGGGTGAATGGCGCCTCAAAAGGAGGAATGGGAACTAGAGGTGCAACCTTTTCGGTGTGATTACACTTCCCCACAACTTGACAGGTGTGACAAGACTTACAATACCAGGAAACATCCTTGAAGATACCTGGCCAGTAGAAGTGTTTCAAAATGCATGCCACAGTCTTCCTCACTCCAAGGTATCCTGCCAAACTGGAATCATGAGCCATTCTAATGATATCCTGCCTACAAACACGAGGGATGACAACTTGATGTACAACCTCCCATTCACAGTCGGCTGATGCTGTTGGGGGTCTCCACTTCCTCATAAGTACTCCTGACTTTATATAATAACAAGCAGAAGCACCGGCTGACTCTTCCTCGCTGCAAGCAGAGTTAGCTAGACCTTTCAACTCAGGGTCAGCAACCTGCAACTCAACCAACTCTTGACGAGACAAATTATTAACACTACGCGGTACTGCCTCATCTGGTGAGTGGTCCAAATTAGCAAGAAAAGTGTCAGCTAGGATAACATCATCATCATCATTATCCTCTAAGTCACCAGTAACTTTAGACTTAGCCCTAGTGACAGCACATGCAGGGAACACATCAGGGACATCACGATCCTGGGTCGCAGTCACTGTCTCACTAGACAACTGAGGAGCTGGACACACTTGACTTCCACCAATATCATTTCCAAGTAAGAAAGTTACACCTGACATTGGGAGTGTCTCAACCAACCCGACCATAACGGAATCATTAACAAAACCAGACTCTAAATTCACTCTGCACAGAGGGACAGAGAAGTAATTATTCCCTACACCTTGTAAGATTACAGTTTCATCAGAGGAATTAACATTAGAGCCTAGAACACTGGTCAGCATAAGGGATTGGCAAGCACCTGTATCACGATATATTTTAACAGATTTCCTGTCATTACTGTCCAGAGGACTGACAAAACCATCAGACAGGAAAATAGCACATGAACTCTTGAGAGTGTCACCCACGTCACTGCTCAAAAGAGGAGCTCCATCATGAGAATTTAATTTACCCCTCAAAGCAGGTTCAGTTAACTCAGTTAAAGAATTCTGGGAACTCTCAAGGGTGGACACTAGACCAATTGACTGAATATTTAAAGACTCCTTTTTGTTCACATCACGCTGCCTGCTGAAACATTTCTCCGTAGTATGACCAAGATTACTACAATAAGTACATTTACTTTTCTGAAATCTAGAGGTGAAGCTGGCATTTACTTCCTGAGAAACATCATCTTTATTCTCTTTCCTGTTACCTGTACTCTGAGTAGAGGCAACGTACTTACTCTCAGCTTTCCCTTTTTCTTTAGAATATCTCTTGTGAGTGAGAACATATTCATCAGCTAAAACTGCAGCATCAGACAAATTATCTATTCTTCTCTCATCAAGATATAGGCTTACATCTTTATAAATACACCTTTTGAAGTCCTCCAGCAAAATCATCTGCTTAAATTTGTCAAAATCAGAACCCACATTCTTAGAATTTAACCACTGCTCTAACAGATCTTCTTTGATTTTTTCATACTCAACATGGGATTGCTTATCTTGTTTATAAGTTGTCCTAAATTTTACTCTATAGGCTTCAGGAACAAGCTCATAGGCCTTAAGTATCAAGCTCTTAACTACATCATAATTATCAGATTGATCCTGAGGCAAAGATGCATAAGTTACTTGAGCTTTACCGGTGAGAACAGTTTGAAGGAGTACTGGCCAATACTTTTTTGGCCAATTAAAACCTGTAGCTACCCTCTCAAACAACTGAAAATACTTTCTTAAATCAGATTCATTAAAAGGAGGGACAAGTTTAACATTTTTAGCCACATGAAAATCATCAGAGCTAGATGATCCAGTTCCACCTTGTTTCATGCGATACTCATGGTCTGCCTGAATCCTAGCAATTTCAATTTGTGCCTCCTGAATACGAGCCTGAGACTCAGCCTCCTTAGCATTTGCCTGAAATTCAGCCTCCTTAACACGAGCCTCCTGCAGGGCTAGCTGTAACTTAGCTAATTCAATCTGCGTTTGCTCATTTGGAGGAGTTACATTAAACAAGCTTTCATTAATCATGTCAACAATTTGATCTTTAGAATGATGAGAGCGAACAGCAATTCCCAATTGTTGAGCAACAAGCTTAAGTTCATTCTTTGTTCTGTTTTCTACATCACACACTGTTTGCACATTTGACAAAAAATCTTTGGCTTCATCAAGCGTAGAAATAGTAGACATTATGAATAAATTACAGTCATTAAATATCAAGCAATATCCTTATGATAATATCCTGAATATCCTGATAAGAGGTTGCCAAATTTATGTTACAGAACAGAGAAAGATAACGTACACTTTAAGTGAGAATACTAAAAATCACTACTGTCCCGTAAAGTTCCAGGTTCAAAACAAAAGAGTTAGGTAAAATTACAAGTTAAAGTTTAATGCTCAAACTAACAACAAAACATTCAGGACTCATAAGGATAATGTAATGGCAAAAAACAGGTTAAATATATGGTTAACTGCAATAGCCTCTATTAACACGAAATTAGCAAGAGTAAATTTATCTAAGTCAGCCCTGATAAAATGATAACACTAGATAATACTCAGTGAATGCAAGATATATTATTACAGATACGAAATATCATGAACAATGACTGACATCCAAACTTTACATTAATCACAAAAACCTCAATAGGCCTACAAATTAACACCTTATGCTATACAGTACAAGAACAAAATGTAATAACACTCATACTCAAATTACACAGATGCTATGGTGGTACCAGTCTTAAGTGGCGGTTTGGGTGGGGCACGAACCTCTGTAGAGTGTTGCCACGTGTTCCATACCCACTATGTGAACGGCTCTGATATATGTAATAGGCGTCACAATAAGATAAACACATAAGAATATAATGGTAACGTGTGTATTATAATATATGAAAGAAAAGTAAACTGATTATGCGTAAAATATTTATACCGCAATACAGAAACGTGGCATAATTATTTTACAGTATTGCTTAAAAAAAAATAGTCACTTTTATTGGCTGTTACCGTATTTCTGGGGTGGGTAATAATGTCACAATTATGATTATAAGATAATGTGCAGGAATATAAGCAAAAATATGCCAGTTTCTTAGTAAAAAAAATATATGCATTAAACCCTCGTGAGCGGCAACACTCACACACACCCAGTCCGACCTGGTCATCTGTGAGGGATAGAGGAATAGGCCTGTTTGGGGACACCTCTTAAAAAAAACGCGCCAAGACTTTAACCTCCTGGGTGGTGTGGAAATAAAGTCAGATTTACAATATGTACATTATAACGTAAAAGAAAATAACCAAAATGTATCCTAAAATACCACAGACGAGAGAGAGAGGGGGGGGGGAAGGCAGACCAGGAGCAGTGTTGAGTGCAGCTTAGTGAGAAATGAAGGAAGGGAGGGAAGGAAGGGGGGAGAGAGTGATTGAATGAAAACAAATCATGGCGCCACAACAACGAGGTCATCTGGCGCCATATGTAAAACAAATATTTTTAAACATAATTAGATATAATAAAAACAAAATAAAGAAATGAAAGCACAAGTTTATAAGTCACTCATAAAAGAAACAAAATTCCCAAGGGTGAAGCACATCTCCCCAAGGAGAGAGAGAGAGAGAGAGAGAGAGAGAGAGAGAGAGAGAAGGCAGGCAAGGGGCAGTGTTGAGTGCATTGTCAAGCTGAGGGAAAGATGAAGGAAAGGAAGGAAGGAGGGCGAGAATGATTGAATGAAAAGGCGCCGTAACACCGAGGTCATCTGGCGTCATATGTAAAACAATAATATAATAAAAAACAAAATAAAGAAATGAAAGCACAAGTTTATAAGACATAAAAGAAACAAAATTCCCTAAGATGATGCACATCCCCCCATGAGAGAGAGAGAGAGAGAGGGGGGGGGGATCGCGAGTACGGAAAACGTGGCAACACTATACAGAGGTTCGTGCCCCACCCAAACCGCCACTTTATAATGGTACGACCATAGATGGTTGGAGACTTCCTGAGCACTCACAATAATAACAACTGTATAGGGGAGGACAGGGATGTGAACAAAATGAAGAGTAGATCTAAGTGGCAATTAATGCAGAGACTGAGCTCATTATATAGGGGCCGGCAGAGCTTGATACAACTTGTAAGAAGGACGCGCAAACGAAGCCATAGGGGACAAAGAGTTGACACTCCTGCTCTGAACAACAGAAAGAACGACTTACTCTACTATAACGGTAGAAGGGGGGACTGAGGTAGAACACGCTCGTGATCAAACATGCAGCATACTGTACGTTAGAATTACACAAAGGATGATGAAATCATAGGCTATGTTACAATATATATATATATATATATATATATATATATATATATATATATATATATATATATATATATATATATATATATATATATATATTAGCGCAGCAACGTTTGAGTAATAACTCTGAAGTTGTGAGTACTGAAAACAAGCTTCAGAGAGAGGATATAAAATTAAGCTTACTGAGATTCCCTTAATATATTTCTGTATCTATCTATTGCCAGACGCGATAATCCCGTAAGGGGTGGCCATTTGACTTTAAGTTATTTGTTTTACGGGGAGGGAAGGAAATACTTTTAACACTATTGGCATACAAACGCAGCTCAAATAATGCCCTTGTAAACGCAGCTTAGATAATGCCCTTGTAACTACAGTCGATTGGTAACATGAGTAAATCTGCGTGTTCTTCAACCAAACTCATGTTGAGTCTCATTATTAGAATAAAGTATGTGAGTCACAGACAATACGACAGCATCATTTAACTATTCTGCCCCTCAAGCTCTAGTCAGAGCAGACAAGGTACAGTCAACACTACTGTTGACATTTTACCCGTTGAACACAGAAGTCTGACGGTAACCACAACAATATTATTTCCCCCACCTGGAAACTGATTGGGGAGACAAAAGACATTTGAAGTTGCCATTATATGAACTGAATGAACGGACGGCAATGATTGATTTTGTGTGTCTGGGTGGGGTAATTCAATAAGAAGGTATGTAATGGATGCAAGAGCATATAGAGGTTGGGGAGTGGACTTTCTGACCACCACTTGGTGATGGTGAAGGTCAAGGTTCAAATGAAATGGAGGAATAAAAGATGGGAAAGACAGCAGGAAGTAGTTCATACAAGGAAGATATAAAGGTTGCAAGACGATAGGAGAAAGGCAGAATATAAGAGAGAAGTGAAGGAGCGATTGGGTAAATATGGTTTGGAGCAGATGGGAGACATGGAAGGTGTGTGCAAGATATTCACACAAGAAATCTGTGAAGCATGTGAGATGGTGTGTGAGGTGAAGAGAACACGAATGGGGGTGCAAGGAACAGCATGGTGTAATGAAGAGGTGAGACAAGCTGTTGCGCAAAAGAAAAAAGTATTTAGTGAGTGGATGGGATGCAGAGGCATGGATGAAGTTGAGAGATGGAAGAGAGAGTTATATGTAGTGAGGAAGAGAGAGGTGAAATGATAAATAAGAATGAGTAAGTAGGGAGAGGATGAGGAATTTGGAAGGAATTTGAATGTAAAATGGAGGGAATGTAAGAAAATGTTCTGGAATGAGGCAAGCAGAGTTAGAAAAGGGTGATAAAGAAGTTACTCAAAGAGTGAAAGATAAAAATGGTACATTGTTAGTCGAGAATGTAGAAAACGTGAGCAGATGGAGAGAACACTTGAAGTTGTTGAACATAGAGAATGAAAGTAATGCGGGTATAAGTGGCTGGAGAATGGCTGGGAGAATGAGAGATGTGAGAAGAGAGGAAGAAATCAGTAGGATGGAAGTTATGGAAGCAATGAAGAGTGTTGAAAAGGGGAAAGCCCCAGGAATTGATGGAGGGTGTGGCAAAATGATGAAGCATGGGGGAGAGATAGTAATAAAATGTATGTGGAAGATGTGCAGATTGGCCTGGGAGGAAGGTAGAATCCCGGAGGATTAGAAATCTGGTATAATTATTCCCCTGTTCTAAGGAAAAGGGGAAAAAGGAGTGTGTGGTAATAATAGGAGCATTTGTCTTCTTAGTGTAATAGGAAAAGTAAATAGTAGCATACTTGTTGAAAGAGTTCGGGTAATAACAAAGGAATTAGTTGGAGTAGAACAGGGAGGTTTTAGGAAGGGAAGAGGTTGTGTAGATCAGATATTCATTCTTAGTTGTTTAGTAAGTGTATAGAGAAGGGAAAGAAGCTGTATGCCGCCTTCCTGGATTTCGAGAAAGCATATGACAGGGTGGATTGAAAAGGAATGTGGAAATTATTAAGAATATATGGAGTAGATTGGAAGTTGTTGAATGCCGTAAAGAGTATGTATGAGGAGGCTAAGGCTGTAGTGTGTGTGGATAGTGAACTGGATGAATTTTTCTATTTGAATGTTGGATTGAAACAGGGATGTGTCATGTCTCCGTGGTTGAAGAATCTGTACATGGATGGTGTTATAAAAGAAATACAAGGTAGGGCATTGGATGTTAGAGAGACCCTAATGTAAGAGGGCAATATTTGGAAAATCCCTGTACTTTTATTTGCAGATGATGCTGTATTGTAAAATGAAGACAAAGGGGAACTACAAGGGTTGGTGAATGAGTCTTGGAGTGTGTGTAATAAAGGACTCTAACGGTGAATGTAGAGAAGAGTAAAGTTATGGTCTTTGAGAGTAATGAAGATACTGAATGTATAGTGAGGTTGGATGAAGAGGAAATGGAAAATGTGAGTGCGTGTAAGTACTTGGGTAGTGTGATGAGTAAGGAGGGAAGTTTAGAGGGTGAAATGCTTGAAAGGGAATAACAGGGAAGTGAGCATAGAAGTAAGAAAGTCCCTGCATGACAGTGTTGTGATACCATCTCTAAAGTACGGAAGTGAAGCTTGGACCTTGTTGGAAGGACACAAGTCAAGAGTGAGAGCAGCTGAAATGAATTATTTGAGAGGAGCCTGTGGAGTTACGTCGAGATACAGACTGACAAAAGAGGAAGTGAAGGAGCACTGTGGTGTGGATTAGGATGATAGAGAGTGTTAGAAGCAATACACTGATGTGGTTTGGCCATGTGAATAGGACGGAGAACGAGAAACTAACGAGGAGTAGGTATATGCGAGTAAAGTGGAAGGGGGGAGAGGGAGGGGGCGCTGGGGATGAGATTGAGGGGTGGAGTGGAAAGGTATTGGAGAGAACGGGGTGTGAGCTGGGAGCAAGGCAGTGAAATGGCGAGGACAGGGTGACTCGGAGGCGAAATGTTTGTGGCCACCCCTTACGGGATTGAGGCGTCTTGCAACAGATAGATAGGTTGTTTGTCCAAGATAGTTATGTTTGCTGGAAAATAAAATTTATATAAGGTTTTCACACGTTACACAGTTTATGAAGTCGTTTTTTGCCCTAGCAAACTACATTTATGAGACATCTGACTGACTGAAAGAGTTACAGGAATTCTGACATTTCGTACCTCTATTCTGAGTCTTCTATGATTCACTTTCAACTGAACGAAGTTGTCTGGCATTTGCCGGAAAAGACTACTAGAGGTTTCACGATCATAAGAGAGTTAATGACACTATCACTCCGATTCGTATGGCTAGGCTGGAAGAAATGCAATTGATCACACTTAATATCTGGCAAATATGAGTACAAGGTAAACATAATCTATAACCATTTTAGATGTGATAATCATTAACAGAATTAATAGTTAAAGAGTATCCCTCAGACTTACATTCTTTGTATAGGCTTGCCGTGGCTAGGATATAAGCTCAGTTTAGGCCTGGTATGTCAAAGTAAGTTAGGTCTTCCATTGTTCTGTGTACCTCTCCCTGCTACAAGTACGCTTTTTTTTTTTCTTTTTTTCTTTTTTAAATAACAGAACGGAGGAAGGAAAAACAAATGAATAAAAGAAATAATCCATACACCAGATTACTGGTGTCCTTTGTTCATAAAATATCTGTAACAGTTAGACTTGAACAGCTGTGGGTTGAAATTTGGAGGGAAACAACTCTGGGGAAGCGAGTTCCAGAGAGATACAGTTCGGAGAATGAAAGAATTCTGATAGGCAGAAGTTCTGCAATATGGCTGAGTGATGATACAGAGACTAGATGTACTAAGCCGACTCCGTACCTTCTTTACCCCTGCACAGTTGTTGACTTTATACACGGGTTTTATTCGCCCCTGTTTAGGATACAATTCACATGTATGGGGAGACTCCCCACATACAGCCCTTCTCATTAGCGTGGAGTCAAAGGCTTTTCCTTTCATTAACTCTCCTCGTCTTACTGGCTCCCTTCAACCTTTCTCTTTTCGTCGCACTGTTGCATCTTTATGTCTTTTCAATCGCTACTTCAATGGTCACTCCTCTTCTGAACGGTCTGCTTGCATCCCCCCACCTGTACGACGGGCGCGTAACACCCGTCTAGCGACAAACTCTCATCCCTTTTCTGTCCAACTCTCTAATGCAAGAGTTAACCGTTACTTCCAGTCCTTCATTTATGCAACATGTCAACTCTGGAATTGTCTCCCTCTGTCTGTATTTCCTACTTCCTATGATCTCCAGTCTTTCTTCAAACGCAGTGTCCAGACACCTCGAAATGAACGGAGCTTGAATTTGGCTCTCTGTTTTTTTTTTTGTTTTTTTTCTTGGAAGGAACGGTTTGCGGGCTCCTGGCCTTTGGTTCCTTCTTCCTTGCATAAAACAAAAATTTCTTAGGAAGCAGAATCTTACATTGACAAAAAACACAAGCATTCAATAGAGAAACATCATGTGGCAAAAATATAAGGCAGTTTACATAGCTCATTATAACAAATTTATCAGTAATTAAATGAGCTAGTAAATATGTCAGTCAAAGAAGGAAGGTAAAAAGTCAGTACAAATTAAAAACTGAAACCAATTGAGCCAAGTAAAAAGTGAGGCTAAATGGCTCACTTGGTAAGCTGCTGTACTCACGCAGTTGCAAAACTCTTGGGGGTAGGGGGGTTTTCAAGAATACTCCCCCAGTATCCCTGCTTGTCGTAAAAGGCGACTAATAGGGTTGGCGGAGGGTTAGTGCCCCTCCCCGGAAAACAACTAACTAAAAAAACAAACAAGAAGCCTCGGACAAAGACTGACCAAACGATGACGACCCAGGACCGGACAAAGGACTTGATAATGAGTACATGAAATGTAAGAGGAGCGAATGATGAGGTGAAAGAGAGAGAGATTGTCCAGGTGCTTGAGGATGCGAAAGTGGATGTATGTGGAATAACTGAAACAAAATGGAGAGGAGAAAGTGTGAGAGAATGGGAGTATGGATGGGGTATATGTGCAGGAGTAGATGAGAATGAGAGGGCAAAGGAAGGAGTGTGTATAGTTGTGAGTAAAAGATGGAAGAAGAGCATAAGACAGCATGGATCAGTTGGGTCAAGGATTGTGTGGGTAAAGTTGAAAGTTGGAATACAAATGTGGGCGATTGTGTGTGTGTATGCGCCAACGCAAGATCGTGCTAGAAGAGTGAGAGAAGAGTTCTGGACAAATGTGGAAGTGTGCATGGAAAAGTTTGGAAGGAATGAGAGAGTGTTTTTGATTTGTGATATGAATGGTAAAGTTGGTAATGTGAAGGTGGATGGAATAGTTGGTGAGTGGGGTGTGCCTGCTGAGATAGATGAGAATGGGAGTGCGTTAGTGGACATTTGTGCTGGGAGGGGGTTGGTGATAGCCAATACCCTCTTCAGGCATAAAATGATCCACAGGTATACATGGCGAGTGATGAGAAGGGTGGGTGGTGAACTGAATGAAAGGAAGGCAATGATTGATTATGTGTGTGTGGATGAAAGGATGCGAAGATGTGTAAAGGATGCAAGAGTGTATAGAGGTTGGGGGAGTGGACTTTCTGACCACTACTTGGTGGTGGCCAGAATTAGGATGCAAGTAAGATGGAGGAATAGAAGAAGGGAAAGACGAGAGGAAGGAGTAGTTGCAAGGAGAGTGGAAAGGTTACAAGAGGATGAGAAAAAGGCAGAGTATAAGAGAGAAGTGGAGGAACGATTGGGCAAATGTGAATTGGAGCAGATGGGAGACGTGGAAGGTATGTGTAAGATATTTACAGAAGAAATATGTGCAGCATGTGATGTGGTGTGTGGAAGGAAGAGAAGACGGAGGGGGGTGCAAGGAACAGCGTGGTGGACTGAAGAGGTGAAACAGGCTGTGGCACAAAAGAAGAAAGCATACAATGAATGGATGAGAAATAGGGGCGTGGAAGAAGTTGAGAGGTGGAAGAGAGAGTTATATGTGGAAAGGAAGAGAGAGGTGAAAAGATTAGTAAGAGAGAGTAAGAAGAGAGTGGATGAGGAATTTGGAAGGAATTTGAGTGTAAAGTGGAGGGACTGTAAGAAAATGTTCTGGAGAGAAGTGAAAAGAGTAAGACAGGGTGGAAGTGAAGTTAGCAGGGGAGTGAAAGATAAAAATGGTAGATTACTAGTGGAGAAGGGAGAAAAAGTGAGCAGATGGAGAGAACACTTTAAGGAATTGTTGAACGTAGAGGATGGAAGTAATGCGAGTATAAGTGGCTGGGGAATGGCTGGGAGAAGGAGGGAGGTGAGAAGACAGGAAGAAATCAGTAGGATAGAAGTTGTGGAAGCAATGAAGAAAGTTAAATCGGGGAAAGCCCCAGGAATTGATGGAGTGTGTGGTGAAATGCTGAAGTATGGGGGAGAGATAGTACAATGGATGTGGAAGATGTGCAGATTGGCCTGGGAGGAAGGTAGAGTCCCAGAGGATTGGAAGTCAGGTATAATTATTCCCTTGTACAAAGGAAAAGGGGAAAAAGAAGTGTGTGGTAATCATAGGGGCATTTGTCTTCTTAGTATAATAGGAAAAGTGTATGGGAGGATACTTATAGACAGAGTTAGAGAAAGAACAGAGAAATTAGTTGGAGAAGAACAGGGAGGCTTTAGGAAGGGAAGAGGTTGTGTAGATCAGATATTCATTCTTAGATCTTTAGTGGAAAAGTTTCTACAGAAGGGAAAGAAGTTGTATGCGGCTTTCATGGATTTGGAGAAAGCATATGACAGGGTGGATAGACAAGGATTGTGGAAAGTGTTAAGAATATATGGAGTAGATGGGAAGTTGTTGAATGCTGTGAAGAGTATGCACGATGGTGCGAAGGCTGCAGTGCGTGTGGATGGTGAACTAAGTGAATTTTTCTCTTTGAAAGTTGGTTTGAAACAGGGATGTGTCATGTCTCCATGGTTGTTCAATCTGTACATGGATGGGGTAATAAAAGAGGTACAAGGTAGGGTAGTGGATGTTGGAGTGGCCCTGGTGAGAGAGGATAGTGTTTGGAAACTCCCTGTACTGTTGTTTGCAGATGATACTGTGTTGTTGAGTGAAGACAAAGGGGAGCTGCAAGGCTTGGTGGATGAGTTTGGGAGAGTGTGTAAGAAACGGAACCTAAAGGTGAATGTAGGGAAGAGTAAAGTGATGGTCTTTGAGAGAGGTGAAGTTAGTGAATGTACAGCGAGGTTGGATGGTCAGGAATTGGAAAATGTGAGTACGTTTAAGTATTTGGGTAGTGTGATGAGTAAGGATGGAGGTTTGGAGGGTGAAGTGCTTGAAAGGGTACAGCAGGGAAGAAAGGTTGCTGGTTCCTTGAAAGCAGTGATAAGAAACAGGTAAGTGAGCATGGAAGTGAAAAAGTTACTACATGACAGTATTGTGATACCAACTCTAACGTACGGAAGTGAAGCTTGGACACATTGTTGGAAGGACACAAGTCAAGAGTGAGAGCAGTGGAAATGAGTTATTTAAGAGGAGCCTGTGGAGTCACGTGGAGAGACAGGCTGACGAATGAGGATATAAAGGAGCGTTGTGGTGTGGATGTGGATGTGATAGGAAGCGTTATGAGGAACACACTGAGGTGGTTTGGCCATATGGAGAGGATGGAGGGTGAAAGACTGACGAAGAGAGTGTATATGAGTGAGGTGGAGGGGGGAAGAGGGAGGGGGAGGCCGAGGATGAGATGGAGGGTTGGGGTGGAGAGGTATATGAGAGAGGGGGGTGTGAGTTGGGAGCAGGGCAGTGAAATGGCGGGGGACAGGGCGACTTGGAGGCGATTTGTTTGTGGCCACCCCAAACGGGATCGAGGCGTCTGGCAATATATATATACTGTATATATATATATATGTAGAACAGTGTGAACAAACAGGCCATTAGCCAAACGATGATAAAGCGCCATACCAAAACATTCCTGAGAATCTGACCACCCCATCTGCTTTGACTCTTTCCCAGTTCTCTCTGCCCGTGCGAACGAGGCGGAGGTCCTTCTAGCTGGGCCCCTGTTGACTGTGCAGTATAGGCAATCACTAGTCAGCATCGAGACCTCTCTTGAGTGTTAGACTTATGAATGTAAACTTTTCAAGGTTAAATGCTATTTTGCTCTGTGGACTTTGCTTTAGTTGGTTTTATGAGTTATATTCTTTTTTTTTTCCTTCTCCCTGTGCGTTTTTGGTTTCACTTTCTAATGTTTACTGACTTTTATCTTTACTTATACGGTAGTGTAGAGTGACCAGCTCATTTAATTACTGATTCTTGTATCTCGTTTTGTTTATTTTTTTTTTATGAAGTATGTGAATTGCTGAAAACTTTTGCCACATGATGTTTCTGTTGTAGAATGCATCATGATGGAGAAAAGTTTTCGCCGAAACTGTCGGGCTGAATAAACAAGATGATGTTTTTCTTTCGAGAGCTGTATTTCTCTTCATTTTATATACACATCTCTCTCTCTCACACACACGGTGCTTAACATGTTAATAAGAAAACGAAAAATTGTATTTTCTATTGATCTGCAGTCTTACGCTTAAATTTCCTCGAACACCTTCATTTCTTTCTCTCTGCACATCGCGGATGCATTCTGCTATACGTTTTATTTTTATCAAATCTTAGTATCACAAATACGCATGGTTCTGATATCACAAAATCCTTGGAGTGATAACTCAATGCACCAGCTTCTCATGTACATTAGTATTTGATTTATTAACCTTTGTATTTTATGAGGTTCTTCTTTGTTGAATAAAATTGGCAACAGGTTTTCAGAATAATTCAACTAATATCTGTTATCGAGGTGAAAGCGTTAAAGTTTGTTTTCAATCTCTGAACCGAGCAGCGATTCTTTCTACAAAATAAAACTTTCTGCCAAATGGTTAATTTAGTCTCAGAATCATCCAAGTCTAGTCATTTATTATTTTCCTGATATTTTTGTTTGGTTTTATGTTAACGAGAAATATGCAGTACACTACATCAGCTTTACAGAGGCAATAATTACTTAAAACCATTAAATACAATGTCTTACTACTTTCCACTTAAGGTAAGTGCTGTATAATTCAACAGTAAAAAAAGGATTCCAATGTAAGCTATAACTGCACATTCTTTCAGCTAAGTAGTTTGATTTGTTCGGCAATCAGCAGCAGTGTGAGGAAGGGACATTGTGATTTATTTATGCCGGTCTGCAAATAATTGTGCCGCACATCTGCTTGTATAATCTTGATATCTAATTCACACGTCTTGTTACCTTGATCTAAGCCAGAGGTTCTTAACCTGGAGGCGCTCCCCTATAGGTGGGCGTGATTCAATTCCAGGGTGGGCGCGAGCCTGGATAAAGTAGGAATTTCTCTAATTATATCTGTAATTCTCTCAACAAAAGCATGGCTAATATAAAGATGATTATGAAAGAAATACAAAACATGCTTGGACGATTTTATAAACTCCGGGAAGAAGTAGCAATATTTCTAGATTCGCAGTAGAAGGCAGATCTTCGTGACAAATTCCAGACTGTAGGCTTTCTGCTATATCTGGCTTACCTGGTGGACATCTTTGAAGCGCTGAATGCAATCAACCGTAAACTACAAGGGAAAAACATCATCATGCACCACGACATCATTCGAGCCTCCATGGCCAAACTCGACCTCTGGAAATGTCGAATTCAGGATGGAAATACAGCCAGTTTTAGAAACTTGGCTTCTGCTCTCATTCACAGTTACCTTGATTCTGAGTTTGAAAAAAAAAAAATAATAAACACTCAACTGACTGACTTGAAAGCAGAATTCATCAGATACTTCCCAGATATAGATGAGAAGCGTGAAGCCTGGAAATTCATCAGGAACCCATTTCAGTGTGAAGTAGCTAATGTTTCGGATGAAGTGCAAGAAAAGTTTCTTGAGTTAAAGTTCAACTCCCCAGCTGAGGAAGACGTTAAAGAACTGGATCTTGAGGTGTTCTGGGTCAAGTACCTTCTTGTTTACCCTCTGATCTCATATCAAGCTCTTCGGATTCTGACAATGTTTGGATCCACGTATCTTTGTGAAGCTGCATTTTCCATGCTCGCTGCTGTCAAGACCAAGTACAGAAACCGGCTGAACGTTGAAGAGGACATACGATGTGCACCCTCTGGCATTCGACCACGCATTCAAGATCTGGTAGCTAAGAAGCAGTGTAAAGTATCTCATTAAGTTAGTAAGAAAGTAACCTCATTAAATATGCTGGGTATATTGTTTGCACAGAATTCATGCTCAATAAAAAGACTAAAAACACCATTTTTTTTCTGTTTTCCTTTAAAATCTGGGAAGGAATTTTATCAATTTGGTTGAAGGGAGGAGAGGTGGAGGGAAAGACCAACTTCTAAATGGGGAGTGGTGGTAAAAAGGTTAAGAGCCACTAATCTAAGAAATACGTTGTAAGTGAACACGGAGGAAAAAAGGACAAAAGTGCAAGGAACTTCAGGGCTCCTCAGCTAATGTCCTTGATGTGGAGTGGAAGGATGATTTTATGTGGTGTGGTGTGAAAGGGTGGTATGATGTGGTATGCTGTGGCTCCCGAAATCGCCAAAATCTATGGGAGTTTAACTCCCCGGTCCGAAATTCGTTCGAGTCAGACAGGGCAAGTCTTCGAGATGCTTCTGAACCTAACAATCATGCGAGGGCACTATAGTTTCGGCTTATCCAGTCTCGTACACAGATTTCGTAATTATAAAATAGACACACACACACACACACACACACACAATTCATTAGGCTAGGTGTTGGTATATATTAGAAATCAAATATTTCTTTTCTGGATGTAGGAAAGGAAATTACTGTAGATTTAAAATGTATGAATGATAAATGAAAAGAGAGCACCTTGTATAATGACGATGATGATAATCATGATGATGATCATGATAACAACACTAATCTATCTATCTTCCTATTGCCAAACGCCTTAATGCTGTAAGGGGTGGCCACAAATAAATCGTCTCCATGTCACCTGTCCCCTGCCATTTCACTGCCCTGCTCCCAGCTGACACACCCCTCTCTCATATACCTCTCTACTCCATCCTTCCACCTCATCCTCGGCCACCCCCTCACTTTCCTCCCCTCCATCTCACTCACGTTCACTCCCCTTGTCAGTCTCTCGCTCTCCATCCTCTCCACATGGCCAAACCACCTCAGTGTGTTTCTCCTAACGTTTCCTATCACATCCACATCCACACCACAACACTCCTTCACTTTCTTATTCGTCAGTCTGTCTCTCCATGAGATTCCGCATACTCCTATCAAATAACTCATTTCCAAAGCTCTTACTCTTGACTTGTGTCCCTCCAGCAAGGTCCAAGCTTCACTTCCATACGTTAGAGTTGGTATCACAATATTGTCATGCAGCAACTTTTTCACTTCCATGCTCACTTCCCTGTTTCTTATCACTGCTTCCAAAGAACCAGCAACCTTTCTTCCTTGCTGTACCCTTTCAAGCACTTCACCCTCTAAACTTCGATCCTTACTCGTCATACTACTAAGTACTTAAATGCACTCACATTTTCCATTTCATCCTCAACCAGCCTCACTGTATATCAATGACTTAATTTTTTTCGAAGACCATAACTTTACTTGTCCCTGCATTCTTTAGATTCCGCTTCTTACACACTCTCCCAGACTCATTCACCAAGCCTTGCAGCTCCCTTTCGTCTTCACTTAACAACACAGTATCATCTGCAAACACAGTACAGGGAATTTCCACACACTGCCCTCTCTCATTAGGGCCGCTCCAACATCCACTGCCCTGCCTTGTATCTCTTTTATAATCCCATCCATATACAGATTGAACAACCACGGAGACACGACATATCCCTGTTTCAATCCAACCATCAAATAGAAAAATTCACTCAGCTCAATGTCTAAATGAGCTGCAGCCGTAGCACCCTCATACATACTCTTTACGGCCTTCAACAACTTCCCATTTACTCCCTTCTCTCCCTTCTCTAAAAACTTTTCCACTAAAGACCTAAGAATGAATATCTGATCTACACTTCCCTTCCTAAAGCCTCCCTGTTCTTCTCCAACTAATTCCTCTGTTCATATGAATCTTACCATATACTTTTCCTATTACACTTGAGAAAGCAAATGCCCCTATGATTACCACACACTTCTTTTTCCCCTTTCCCTTTGTACAGGGGAATAATTATGCCTGACTTCCAATCCTTCTCAACTTTACCTTCCTCTCAGGACACTCTGCACATCGTCCACATCTATTCTACTACTATCTATCCCCCATACTTCAGCATTTCACCACACACTCCATGAGTTCCTCTGGCTCTTCCCATTTTGACTTTCTTCACTGCTTCCACAACTTCCATCCTACTGATTTCTTTCTCTCTTCTCACATCCCTCCCTCTCCCAGCCATTCCCCAGCCACTTATATTCCCATTACTTTCATTCTCTCTATGTTCAGCAGTCCCACAGTGTTCTCTTCATCTGCTCACTTCTTCTCCCGTCTCCACAAGTCATCTACCATTTTTATATTTCACTCCCTGACTAACTTCTTCAACTCCCTGTCAAATTTAGTTTACCTCTATCCAGAACATTTTCTTACATTCCCTCCACTTTACACTCAAATTCCTTCTAAATTCCTCATCCACTCTCTTCTTACTCTCTAATCTTTTCACCTCTCTCTTCCTCTCTACATACAACTCTTTCTTCTGTCTCTCAACTTCCTCCACATCCCTGTTTCTCGTCCACTCAGTATATGAATTTTTCTTTTGTGCTATAGCCTGTCTCACGTCTTCATTCCACTATACTGTTCCTTGCACTCCCTCTCGTCTTCTCTTCACCCCACACACCATCTCACATGCTGTATAGATTTCCTCTGTGAATATCTTGCACACATCTTCCACATCCTCCATCTGCTCCAAATCTTATTTACCCAATCGCCCCTCCACTTCTCTCTTATACTCTGCCCGTTTTCCATCTTCTTGTAACTTATCCACCCTCCTTGTAAAAACTACTTCCTCCTGTCCTTCCCTTTTATCCTCCAATTATTTTCAACCTTGACTTTCACCACCACCAAGTGGTGGTCAGAAAGTCCACTCCCCCAACCTCTACTGTATTTGCTCTTGCATCCATTACACACCTTGTCATGCTGTCATTCACACATATAATCAGTCATTGCCTTCCGTTCATTCAAATCACCACCCTCCCTTCTCATCACTCGCCATGTATACCTGTGGATCATTTTGAGTCTGAAGAGGGTATTGGCTGCTATCATCCCCCTCCTACCACAAATGTCCACTAGAGCACTGCCATTCTCATCTACTTCTGCAGGCACACCCCATTCACGAACTACTCCATCTACTTTCACATTCCCTACCTTTCCATTCATATCTCCAATCAAAAATGCTCTTCATTCCTTTCAAACTTTTCTAAGCACGATTCCACATTTGTCCAGAACTCTTCTTTCACTCTGCTCGCATGATCTTGCATTGACACATACACATACACAATCGACCATATTTGTAGTCCAACTTTCAATCTTACCCACACAATGCTTGAGCCAACTGATCCATACTCTCTTATATTCTTCTTCCACCTCTTGCACACAACAATACACACCCCTTCTTTTGCCCTCTCATTCTCACCCACTCCCGCGGATA
Source organism: Coenobita brevimanus (assembly GCF_032717465.1). Classification (NCBI taxonomy): domain Eukaryota; kingdom Metazoa; phylum Arthropoda; class Malacostraca; order Decapoda; family Coenobitidae; genus Coenobita; species Coenobita brevimanus. The sequence goes on along the minus strand of NC_137023.1, from coordinate 23,535,609 downwards.
TACCTATCCATACTCCCATTCTCTTCCACTCTCACCCTTTCATTTAGTTTCAGTTAATCCACATACATCCACTTTTGCATCCTCAAGCACCTGGACAATCTCTCTCTTTCACCTCATCATTTGCATCCCTTTCATTCCAAGTCGCAATCCGTACCATGTCCTTTGTTCGGTCCTTAATCGTCACCTGTTGGTCATTCCTGGTCCGAGGCTTCTTGTTCGTATTTTTAGTTAGTTGTTTCCAGGGAATGGACAATAACCCTCCACCAACCCACTTGCTGTCACGTAGAGATCATGTATTGGTTAATTGTCAACGATTTCTTTGTTTACAGGAAATCATTTGGCTTGTCACTCAGTGCAGAGCTACCCTAAAAACAGAGTACCACTACACTAAGTGGGTGGACGATGGGCGCCCCCACCTACCACAAAACAAAGCTAATACTAATGCTAATACTTATACTAATATCAATTCTAATAATATCCATAATCATAATAACAATAATGATACTAATGATAATAATCGATCTATTTATCTACAGCCAGACGCCACAATCCCGTAAGGGGTGACCGTTTGTCTTTGAGTTAGTGATTTTACAGGAAGGCCATCCCATTTGTTATCACGTAAGGAAATAATAATAATAATAATAATAATCATCATCATCATCATCATACTACTACTACTACTACTAATAATAATAATAATTATTATTATTATTATTATTATTATTATTATTATTATTATTATTATTATTATTGTTGTTATTATTACAAGAAGAAGAAGAAGAAGAAGAAGAACACCACCACCACCAACAACAACAACAACAAGACAGAGCTCTCAGACTATACAATCGCGTTAATCAATTGGTCTTCTGTAAAGGCTGAATATTTGATTTTACACTATTACCTTGACGCTCGACCAATTACTCTCCAGTTTTAATTAGTTCATTCTTGCCTAACCTTTTATCCTTCCACCAAAATTGGTTCAAAACAAATGAATAATGTATTATTTGACTGAACAGTGACCTTACATTTAGATTTTTCCCTGTGACCTTGACCTTTGAGTGACTTCTCGAAATTAAATCTGTTTATTTTTTGTTTTAACTTGATAAACTTCACAAAGTATAATATACAGGGGTTAAAAACTCTTTAGGTTGGCCTTGCCATATGACATTAATTTTTGACCTCTGGCCCTAAAAAAAGAAAAAGAAAAAAAAAAAGAAAATTAAATCAATCTTTTGAGCGATCCCCAACTGATCCACCTAATTTGAGCTAAATTAGATCAAAACTGGTTTAGTTATGTTGTTTACACAGACACATGTGGGCCGAAAGTTAACCATGTTTTTTCAGCTATGACTAATTGTTCTCAGAATTAAATACCTTCGTTTGTGCTTGACACTACACACTTCCACTAAGTTTATTTCAAATAATATCAGAACTGTTTGCGTTGACATTGGTTTTTGACCATTTTTCTATAACCTTGATCTGAGACTGAAGAGTTGAAGCCATTTATTCTTGTCTCACATTCAGTCCTTTCACAAAGTTTAGTTTCAAGCAGAGAAAAAATAGTTCAAGTTGATCTTGTCCTGTAACCTTCGCCTTTGACCTAGTGTTCTATTAAAAAAAAAAAAAAAAAAAAAATTGGTTTATCCCTTGGGTGGCCCTCAACCTTTCCACTTCTGATTGCAGTCGGAGCAGCACTCTGTAAGATAATTTGTTAACAAACACACGAGTCAGACTTTGACTTTGCCTTATAATCATGACCTTTCACCAAGTGTTCTCAGATTAAATCATTTCGTTTTTGCCTTTCATTCCCCTTCCTCAAAGTTTGGTCTAAATTGGTTGACAACTTTTTATGGTGATTCATTTAGGTCTACGTTTGACGTAACCCTTTGACTTTTGACCCTTGACTTTTGACTTTAAAAAAGACAAAAAAAACAACAACAATAGATTTACTCACTGACTGTCCCTCAGCTCTTGCAGTAAGATTAGTTAAATCGAATACAAACTAGTTGAGATAAATTGTTAAAACACACACACACACACACACACAAACTACAACACTCGCATCTTCGAATCTGGATATTACAAACCACTCAGTAATACCATCCTACGTTTTTAAGCTGACGGTTTGCTTAAAAGGAGACTGGTAAGCAATGGCACAGAATAATTACACCCTCGCTCGCGAAGCGAGAATGGTCGGCATGGTTTTGTGTGTGTGTGTGTGTGTGTGTGTGTGTGTGTGTGTGTGTGTGTGTGTGTGTGTGTGTGTGTGTTTTAACAAATAACTAGCACAGTTTTCTATCCGCTCTTAACCATATTTGCTTAAGTGATAGAGGGAAATAAAACGGAACTCACCTATTGTTATGGAAAGCAATAGGCCAAAGGTCAACATCACAGGCCAAGGTCATATATAACCTAGCAAACTGAACTTCAGCAGTTTTTGTATGATGTAGACCAAACTTGGTGGAAGGGTTGAGGGTAATAAAAGAACAAAGGAATTCGCCTTTGAGAACAATCAGCACAGTATCAAAGTCATAGGGCATGATCAAAGATCAACCAGTGTGTCTGTGTGCGAACAAAATAACAATGATTTTGATCCATTCTGAACCAAACTTCGTGGAAGTCTTGAGGATAAACCAAGAAAGAGGCTGACGTAATGTTTCTGAGAACAGTATGTCAAAGACTCACGATCAGATAGCAAGATCAAGTTGGAACATTCTTATCTGATTTACATCAAACTTGTGGTAGTGTTTGGCATAAGGAAACAAGAAAGGGATTCCATTTTCAGATCAGTCAGTCAAATGTCAATGTCCCACAGCTAGTTCAGATTCGACCTCTTTGTCTGTGATGATAGTAAAGAAATTTTGATCTTATGTGGACCAACCAACGTAGTGAATGAGTTGAGGATCAACCAAGGGTTAAATGGTTTTGTGAACACTAGCTGCAAGATCAACGTCTGCTAGCTAGGTTAACTTAAACAGTTTTTATCTGATTAGGTCTTAACTTTGTGGAAAGGTCCAAAGCAAGGGAGGGATACAAGGATTCAGTCTTGAGAACAATCAAAGGTCAAGATCACAGGAAAAGATCAACATAAAGGTCATAGGATAAGGTTAGCTTCATAAGTTTTGGTGTGATTCAGACCAAACTTGGTGGAAATGTTGTGGGTCAGGCAAGAATGAAGTAATTCGAATTTTAGAGCAATTGGCAGAAGGTCAAGTTTAAAGAGCACAGCCAAATGTTAAGCCCTTAGACATGGTGGGGGCATGTGTTGCACTCTCTGAGTGTTCCTTCCTGTCTTTCTTGTTGCAGTGCACAGTAAGAAGCTGAATTTATTTAATACTCTCCAAGTAGTGATATCTTTTCGCTTAGAGCAGGGGTTCTCAACCTTTTTAATCTTATGTACCCCTTGAAGTCTTTCAGTATTGGTCACGTACCCCTTACCCACAATGCAGCATCAGGAAGGGTAAAAAGAAATGCATGGTTTATTGACTTAGTTAATTAAGTTTAAATTGTGTTATATATGTGGAGCAGACAAACTTTTCAATTAATGTATGTCACTATGAGGTAGTGTTGATAGGAACTAGTTACTGTCATAGGGAAACACTATGTGACTGGCTGCTAGCATGCAATACATTTACTAAAACAGAACTATAACAGACAGTTTTCGATCATTGTGACAGTGAACTAGTGCTGCTTGCAGCTAGTTGCAACTTGTAACTAGTAACAGTGATAGGTAAGTCAGTGTGTGTGTGAATAGCATAAAAATAATAATAAAACAGTACTAAATCAGACACATTTTTCCAATAACTGTGACTGTGAGGTAGTGGTGCTATATACAGCTTATAACCAGTTACTCACGGGGAAATTACTGTGTGCGTGACTAGCGTCACTAGCATGAAAAAATTAACAAAATAGAATTAAGGCTTTGTGTTCCACTGACTGCGAACTAATGCTGATTGTTAAGCCTCGCAACTAGTTATTAGTAACTAGTTACTTACTCATAGGGAAGTCAGTGTGTGTGACTGCATTAAAATACAAGTATATACTAATTCAGTGAGATGGTTGGGCCTGTTTCTTTGCTGCCAACAAGTCAATCCTCGGCACAGTCTTTGAGAGAGCCACTCTTATGTCGTCTTTGACTGCAAGACGTGAACGTAACTTGTTTTTAATCAAGCACAGTGCTGAGAATCCCTGCTCACAGCGGTATGTAGAAGGAAACCATTACCAGTTATTATGGCTGCAGTGCAGGCACATGACTTCGTAGCCGCAAGCAAAATCCATGACAACTTAAACGAGGAAAAAAAATCAGACTACAAATACACTGGAAACCTGAGGGTGAGGGTAGAGAGGGAAGAGTGGTGAGTGAGTGACAGTGAGAGGCGAACAGTGTGTCTCACTTTGGTACCTGCTCGTTACGCGTGAGGAGTTACGTGATCGATAGAAAACGAGCAAGGGTAACTACTGTATTATGGGTTTGCAAGGTTGTGTGGCAAGTGTAGTCCAAGAGAGCTTTCTCTCAAATGACATAACTCCAAGAGTTTCCTTGTTAACGTTGTCACTTAGTGTCCTGGTTCTAGTGGAGGACACATCTAGCCTAGCACATGTAGGCCACTTTCTACAAACAGGGTTGAAGTTATTCAAAACCGAAGTATTTTGAGAAACCTGTCACGTACCCCCAAAATTCCTCTCGCGTACCCCTGCGGGTACGCATACCCCAGGTTGAGAACCCCTGGCTTAGAGGGATGAACTGTACTTGCCATATGTTTGACGCCGAATCGTGTATATGCAATAAATATTTTTATTCATTGTTTAAAATTTCATCAAAATCCGTTCATAACTTTTTGATTAATCCCGGATCCAGATGCTGATCCGTCCCCAAATATAAGCAATTCTTTCTAGGTCCATTGCTCACCTATTCACAATATTTCATTGAAATTTCTTGAGAACTTTTGGAGATACTGTGCGCGATACTCCATACACGGATCTGGCTCAAAATTTAATCATTTCTTCCCTGGTCCATGGCCCAAAATTCCAGAAAATTTCATCAAAATTCGTTCATAACTTTTTGAGTAATCCTGCTAACAGACAAACAGACAAACAAACGAACGCGGGGTAAAACACAACCTCTTTGGCGGAAGTTAAAATACCAGAGAAAACAATAGCCACCTACGAAGTAGGTGGAGACTAGAAGTAGTAGTAGTAGTAGTAGTAGTAGCAGCAGCAGTAGCATGCATTAAAAAAAAAAAAATCTGTTTGTACAGACAGCTTTATCTAGTCATTTATCCACACAAAGACCTTTTAACTGATAAAAAAAAAATCCAACTCATTATTAATGCAAACTAAAAGCATCAGATATCCATGGTTTGGATCCATAAATATTAAGAGGCACTATCGGTTACCGATAACCTAAGCGGAGTAGACGGCCATTGTTCCAATAAGACGGTACTTGAACAACAAGGTACTTGATACAACAACAAATATTATTCCTTTTATGGTCAGACAACCATATGATTGTATCCCAGAAAAGGCATTAATCTGAAGTAAGTTTCTGTTTTGAAGAAAAGACGAACGAGACGGTGTTGGACCCGTAAATGACATTATGCAGTACACTGCGATCTGTTTTTTTTTTTTTTTTTTTTTTAATGTGTCCGACTCTGGGCAAAGGCTTCAGGGCCTATATCTTGGGGGCAGTAGCCTATCCCAAGGCCCAGTAGTCCTCCTACACCTCCACATGTCACCACTTCGGCGCTAACACCCACCGTCCATATTGAATACATGCTAGAGCTGTCTCATACAGGACTGGTGTATTGGTATTAGCGGGGGTATTTTTACGACATGTCGGCGGGTCATCTGGTAGATGAGGAAAGTCAGTTTTTTATGAAATTCAAATCCTTAAACTGTCCCCTGCCCCAGCCAGGATTCGAACCTGGGTCCATCAGGACTGCAGGCCGCCTCTCTACTGATTCAGCCACCGCCTCCCCCAATTCGCTAACGAACAAAAGAATTATGGTTGAAAGGAATAGATATATAAGTTCAGAAAAAACACAACGGTAAAAGTAACATACTGCATAATCAAACATCCATATTCATAACATGTTCGAAAAAGAGAAAAAAATATTATTATGAACTCAGCGCTTTTCCTGCCTACGACTACCTCTGTCACTACTACCATTTAGTGCCAATATTATTTTTATTAACTTACTTATTTTTTTTTTACAAATTGCGTATACAGATTTATTCATATTCGTTGGTTACATGCAAACCTTATATATATATATATATATATATATATATATATATATATATATATATATATATATATATATCCCATTGGAGCCCAGTGTCCGGAATATTGAACAGAACTGGGATTTTTCAAGTCTTTATAAAGAAGGGAACCCCGGGTAGGGACCTATGAGCTTCGCGACTATGAGCCGATAGGCGGAGGGCGGTACGCTTAGTATCCACCCATTGCCACGCCTCGCCCAGCACCCCTGGGATCGAATGGGATATATATATATATATATATATATATATATATATATATATATATATATATATATATATATATATATATATATATATATATATATATATATTGGTGATTTTAATGCGATTGTTGGCAGTAGTAGGGATGGCTTTGAAGATTGTATGGGTAAGGAGGGTGTTGGTATAAGAAACGAAAATGGGGTGCGAACTGCAGGCTTTTGTTTGGCAAATGACCTTATAATTGGTGGAACTATCTTTGAGCATAGAAAAATACATAAGACTACTTGGATTTCACTATGTGGTAAATATTAACCAGATTGACCACATTGCAATCAGCAGAAGGCATAGGAGCTATTTGCAAGATGTTTGCGTAAGAAGGGGAGCAGATATAGGTAGTGATCATCAACTTGTTGTGTCAAAGATTAAAATAAAACTTAAGAGAAACGTTAATGGTAATTGTACAGGAGGTAATAATTATGATTTTGATGAGCTGAGAAGTGATGAAAGCACGAGGGAAAAGTTTCGGTGCGAATGTAGAAACAGGTTTCAAGTCCTGCAGACTTTGATGGAATCTGAAGACAATGATATTAATCAAATGTGGAGAGAGGTAAAAGAGGTTTTGCACGAGAGTGCTAAGGTTACTATTAAGAAAAAGGGAAAAGCGAGAAGGAAAAAGTGGATGTCAGATGAAGCATGGAATGTAATTCAGAAAAGGAAAGAGGCTACGTTAAGAAGTGAAGAACAACATGTTGATGGCCAGGTAGTTGAAGTACTTAGAGCAAAGTACTGGAGTTTACATTCTGAAGTAAAAAGACTCGTTAGACGTGATAAGAGGAGACTATATGATGAAAAGGCGACAGATACAGAAATTAAATTAAGTAAAAATGACGGTCAGAGCACAAGAGTGGCGTATCAGGCCATAAAGGAGTTAACTGGGACTGAAAGGAGAAGGAAGGAAATACCTGTACGGGATAGAAATGGTAATTTGATGACTAAAGATTTGGATATAAAAGGAAGATGGAAAGAGCACTTTGAATCTGTTCTAAATAGACCAATCCCAGATGAAAAGGACATTTTGCCAGCCGAGAGAGATTTGCAGATAGAAACAGGGGATATAACTTTGGAAGAGGTAGCAAAATCTATAAAGGAGTTACAGAATTTTAAGGCTCCAGGTGAGGATGGAATATTCCCTGAAATGCTTAAGGTGGAAAATGACGAGTTGATGAATGCGCTTTTGAAACTTTTTAATGTGGCTTGGGATAATGGTGGAATTCCAGAAGAGTGGAAGAATGGAGTGATTATAAAAATACCAAAAAAGGGAGATTTAAGTGTGTGTGGCAATTGGAGGGGGATAACTTTGACACCTGTAGTTGCAAAAGTCTTTTCCAAAATCTTGTTGAACAGAATAGAGCCAGTAATTGATAAAATTTTAAGAGAAGAACAAGCGGGATTTAGAAAGGGTCGAGGTTGTAATGATCAGATTTTTATTGTAAGGCATCTAATGCAACAAGCTAATGAGATGAAAATGCCACTTAACATGTGTTTTGTGGATTTTGAAAAGGCGTTTGATAGTGTTTCACGTGGAGCTATGTTGAAAATTATGAGATTCTATGGTATACCAGAAAAGTTTGTAAATATTATTTGAAGCCTGCATGAAGGTACTTTTTGTAAGGTAATGGTGGGTGGTTCTTTGAGTGATCCATTTCAAGTTAGGTCAGGAGTGATTCAAGGAGGAGTTCTTTCGCCATTGTTGTTTGTTTTGGTTATGGATTATGTTATGAAAAAGGTTGTAAGGAGAACAGGTGCAGGAATTAACTGAAAAGAAAATAAGAAGCTAATGGATTTGGACTTTGCTGATGATATTGTACTGATTTGCGGAAGTATTTACGAGATGCAGAGGGTGCTCGATTGTCTGGTGGAGGAAGGAGAAAAAGTGGGATTGGTAATAAATTGTGGAAAGACTGAAATTATTAATATGAACGTGGAGAACCAAATCGATTGTGTAATTGGGAATAATGTGAAGAATGTAGAAAACTTTAAATATCTGGGAACGATTGTATCATCTAATGGATCATTAAACAATGAAATTGAGGAGAGGATTAGACAGGCTTGGCGAGCTGTTGGAATGTTAAAATCTGTTTGGAATAATAATATGCTTTCAGTACATACTAAAGTGAAAATTTACAAGTCCATGGTTAGACCAATTTTAATTTACGGGCATGAGTCATGGTACAGTACAATTGCAACACATCAGAAAGTATTAGGATTTGAGAATAAAATACTGAGAAGGATTCTTGGGGTAAAGTGGCAAGACAGAGTTGCAAATGAAAGAGTAAGGGATATTACGAGAGTGGAATCAGTTAATGAATATGTGAGACTGTCTCGCTGGAAGTGGCTGGGGCACATATACAGAAAAGAAGGTTGTTTAATACAGGATGTGCCGGAGTGGATTGCTAGAGGAAGAAGAGGTAGAGGTAGGCCGAGGGAAACCTGGTTGAGGACAATGAAAAAAGAAGCAGGAGAGGAGTGTTGGTGGGACCTGAAGGAGATGGCAAGAGACAAATATTGGTGGAGAGAGTTCATTGAGGCCCTACGCATCCCGTGGGGTGCCACAGGAAATGATTGATTGATTGATTGATATATTATTGTGGGTGGGTGGGTGGGTGTCTGTGTGTATGAGAGAGAAAGAAAGAGAGAGAACCTGAATGACTGAAGGAGATATTTCTGTCGTGACTGCTTTTCTGTATGTGGAATTAGAAATGTATGAGAGCACATACATAATGGAAAACAATATAATCACTGGTTAGCATTTCATTTGTTGATCAGTATATTGTTCTGTATATGATGAAACGCCTTCATAACTACACAGCAGCTTTATCAACCTGCCAATTTCAATTTGCCGTGCAAACAAAACGGACCAACTAGTTAATATTACCTTCGATCTTATTTCCTGAACAATTAATATACCGGTATCCATCATTTTACAATTCATTCAGTAAACGCCTCACTAAACATTGGCCATATCTCTGTGTAAAAAGCTGAGCGTCACAATAAAAAAACGTAATGAAGATTCAGAGAGATCCAGTTGCTTAATTAGAGTTTTCAAGAGTATATATTATTTTCGAAATTTTTGCATGGTCGTGAACGGTGATTATTAAGGTTAGTGCAGAAATTTATTGGCACAGGATTACATAAATTATCTATAAACGATATATTTATCCCTATTGCCTTTGGGCCAACTCTAGTACGAGTATTCTACCCCATTTAACAGCCAACGATTCTATGCACGTCTGAGTAAATGTGGTGCCTGGGAATGTTAATACTGTCCCTATAATCCTTTCAAGGTTCTGCCCAACTCTTGTGTTCCATTCTAGCTAACTCCAGATGATTTTATTAAGCTGGGAGTGGATCACAGGAACATGAGTGATAAATAATTAGATGGGACTGATGGTCAAGTGAAGTAATACGAGCAAGGAGGCGTGGTGCACTACGAAAAGAGGCAATCAGAGAGTGCCAAACTGATCAACCTACATGGAACACTACTGCAGATGATGACAGACTGGTGATTTTATGCAAATTATGAGGGTGATATGAAAGAATTATCATAACGGTGAAGTTAAAAAGAATAAACTGAAGCAATATGACACGAGGCTCTGACGTAACTTAGTGATGAGGTGAAGATGAATAAAAATTAGTGTAAGAGCAGTCATGAAAAATGTTATAATGTCTGAGGTGAAGGAAGCGGGGGAAAACAGCTATTCAGACTTGCGATTAGGAAGTAACAGGCATGTTAATGTTACTAAAACAAGTCTGTCACAACATGCTTTACACACCACCTTACAAACACCAGTGAGGATATGTGCAGAAGAAACACCTGCATGTGGTAAAGGATGCTCCAAAAATAATTAAAGTGTTGTATTTGATAAACTGTTAAGATAAAGAAAAATTCCAACTTCATATGATAAGATGAATAACTATTTCTTACCACTTAAACATAATTGTCCATCATCATACAATATGTATATCATCCATAACACCTTACCATTAGTATAAAATATTTGACAACTTCATCCATAAACATGACATCTGCACACAGTCAATTGCCTTGATATAACCGATCTAAGGCAGTTTTCCTGTGATGCAAAAAAATGAGTAACAATATGCTAAGGAATTACACAGGCCAGTGTATTTTAATGTTTCCTATTTCCTGCTGGCTCTTGCTGTAAGGGTTTTGCGTCTAACAAATAATCGAACAAACAACATTTTTTAATTGAAGTTAACAATTTACCCTGACTAAGAAGTAGTATTATCCTTCAATGACTGCCAACCTATCCATGCCTCTCTTATCGATAAAAAGCAAATTATAAATATGATCCGGTATGTGGAAAATATTTCGGAAAATAGTATGACATTAACTCATTCTCTATGATGACGTATTTTTTTTTATTCATTCAAGCTATTACCTGACGATTCTGTTCAAGTTGGGAAGAATCTCTGGTAGTGAACGGGATTAATGAGATCCTTATGTAACCTCAGAAAGAAAAGTTTATCCTACGGTGAAGGAAATCGACAGGGGATAGAGCGAATAAACAACAAGCGTCATATGATGCCAACATTGTAACAGAAAATAACCATGTGAACCTGTTTTATAAGCTCATTTAAAATATTATCATTTACACTGCACCTTCTTATTTTTCACTCATAATATGGATTGTTGACCATTCGGTAGGGGAAAATTTTGTCATGATTCAGGCTAACAGTTATAACACTTAGATCAGTGTCTGTGTGTGTGTGTGTGTGTGTGTGACTCAAACATTCCCCAGACTACGACATGCAACTGTCAGTTAACATCCAGGTCCCTTTTCCAGCTGTTGATACGAGCTGACTAGGTCAAAGGAGAAACTTTGTAAGGGCCCCGTGGTCGGTAGGGGAATCGAATTCGGGATCTCATTTGTGCGGCGAGTATGCTTCCTTGTGGCAAACACCAATACCATCCACAGATGATTGACTTCTTCCATGTGCTGTGCTAAACACACAGTTACTTCATCTGACCTGATGTTGTCTCCAAATATCCAATGTTCTTTTTATTAGCCAATTCGATTTTTTAACAATTCAGTCATGAAATTACAATGTTCTTGGAAGTCTTTTTATGTGCTATGAGAATCTTTATCATGGATTCCTTCTGCTCCTCGGAAAGCACACTTGTGTCGTTTTACGTGTTGCCTTAAAATGTCCATATCTTCAGTATTTGTTTTATTTTCATTGAACACTAAATACGATCTTACTTTGAGTCTCTGAGTTTAACTTTGTACCAATATTGTAATTTAGATTTTAAGAATTATTATAAAGCTTTATGTTAAACTCTTTGCACACATATTAGAATTCTTTGTTGGCTGAAAAAAAAAGTAGCTCACTAGGCGTACTTTGAAAGATAATTAGCTGACCTTATTTGCTGCTTGCAGACTTAATTTTCAAGTTTAATTTTCAAGTGTTGTATCCTCCGTAAGAGAAAGTCATTAAGACGTTTGTGTTTTTAGTTGCACTTGTTTCATCAATAGTTTGGCAATTCAGTTGATGAGTCAGTACCAGTTTGTTCATTTTTTAGTTGCTTTAGAGATGCAGACATTATATATAAGGTTATGTTTGTTAATGAGCAATGGATCAAACATGTCTGTGAAATGCTCAGTGTCTGTGAAGACTGATGGAGTTCACAATAAAATTTATTATCATGTCGTTAACACTGTATTTAGCTTCACCTATTCTTACAGATCGTAACACTGTCAATGTTCATTTAATGCTCATTTATAGTTCAACTGAGTATCTGTTCTGGATAGGGGCAGTTCAATGTTATGGTTTGATTTGCTGTTATTAGTCAGTGACTTAATTCCCCCATTTCTATCGTTCATTCAACTAAAGGCATCTAAAGTCCGTGTTCTGCTGCTAAAGCCTCCAACGAAAACAGGGGCAAGTTACATGCATCCAATGTCGTTCATACTGTATATCCAAGACATTGTTATTAAGCCATTCATCAGAATATTTGAAAACTTCAAGAGGTAGTTATATTGAAATATGATTAACTCATCGGTTGTTAAATACACGTAAATGGTCCATCAATAGGAATTTCATTTCCTCTTTTTTCCCCATAATTTTTGCCCTCCACCTGACAAAGTCAGAGGAGGGTTTTGTTACCACTGGTGTCCATCCGTAGAGTTGGGCAGCTGGGCATGAAGATGTTCATTTCTGGAGCAAATCACAGAAAGTATTAAATACAGAGCCATGAAATTTCACATAGTAATGTGTCTTATAGCTAACTGGTACCATTTGATAGAATGCCGTGTCTTAAATAGTATTTTTAAATAAAATAAAAAAAATCTCAGAGATTTTAATGTGACCGGAGTAAGTAATCTGAAGCCAGATATAAAAAAGTATTAAAAAAAAAGTCATGGAATTTCACTTAGGTTTGTGCCTTACAGTGAACTGGTGCCTTTTCATTGGTAGGATGTTGTGTCTTAGTTTTTTTTTTTTTTTTTTTTTTTTAGAATAATGAAAAAGTAAAAAAAGATTTTTTTTTTTTCCAGAGATTTCAATGCGACCTGCTGTCTTTGTATTGTACAGAAAGAGGGGTGGGGGGCTGAGGTCCATTATGCGCTTGGTTAGGTGTGCAGGAGGGGTGGGAGGTATGTGCTTGGTCCCTTGCAACAACGTAGCGTTGATGATAATGGTGATGGTGATGGTGATGGTGATGGTGGTGATGATGATGATTGTAGTGATGATGGTGGTGGTGGTTGTGGTGGTGATGATGATGGTGGTGGTAGTGGTGATGATGGTGGTGATGATGAGTGATGGTGGTGGTGGTGGTGGTGGTGGTGGTGATGATGATGATGATGATGATGGTGGAGGTAGTGATGATGATGGAGGTGGTGGTGTTGATGATGATGTTGGTGGTGTCGTTGATGATGCTGGTGGCTGGGATGATGATGATGATGATGGTGGTGGTGGTGGAAGTTATGATGGTGTTTTTTTTTTTCTTACTTCCCATCACAAGTCCCTTTTCCAAATCATTGAATTTAGTAAGATTTAAGGTTTGTGTTATAAAGAGGGGGGGGGGGATGTGGGCCGTTATGCGTTTGATTAGTTGTGCAGGGAGGTGGAGGGTATGTGCTTGGTCAGATGGAGAGTTGCAAAAGCGTAGCATTACCTATGTTTGTGGTTGCTTTTCTTGTGAACAATGAGTCCTTGTTTATTTACTTCTGTATGTTTTGATGAATGAATGGGTGTTTTTGTTTCTTTATACCTTTGTTTTATTGGTTAATTTCCTTACCCGCCACTGAAACCTCTTCAGCCTGATAACATACATGTCATCGTATTCTTGCCATAATCGAGAATGTGGTACTGAGGACTAAAGAGACTTTCTGAACTGATGAGGTTAGGAATAAATTCATTTACCCTTCAACATAAGAGGTCTTCAGTAAGCTAAATAAAATTGGCTGCAGGCGACAAGAATTAGCCCAAGACAATAAAATTCGCCATCAAATTGAAGTGCTGAGCTAAGAGGGTCGGACTTGGATGTCGACGGAAATTTGGGACTAAAACAGAAGAACGATACGGTACTTAATTAGCCGAGTATTGGATCATATCGGCTAATTGCGGCTTTGTTCTCTTTCCTAGGAATTCCAGTGACCTTTGATGACAAAGGTTGCTGTTGGGAAAAACCACACTCAGCAGGTTTCATGTCCAGAGAATTATCATTAGTATATAATTACGTTAATTACGAGTCTTTCTGACTGCCTTTCTCCCTGGGTTTAAGCTTTGTTGGCCACCTCGACTGGTGGCTATGTTTCTTTACAAGTAATATTTTAGTTACTGTAATGCTATCCTCAGTTTTTTCATAGATTTTTATGAGTTGACAGTGTTATACATCTGTAATGCAGGAACTCTGTGTGAATATCGTGCTTTTGCTGGGACGCATTTTTCTCCCTGACTATAATTTATATTCACATTGCATCACCCAGTCTCTTCCTGTGTTTCGTCTGTAGTGTAGTATACATCATACACTGGACTCCTGCGGTGATCTTAGTTTTTTTTTTCTTTTTTCCACATTACTTCCTTCCAGGACAGTGATGCTTGACCATTTTGCCGCTCTTACCACTTGGCACACCAAGATGGGCTGTTACTACCCCATCCTACTTAAACTGGGAGAAAAGCTAGAAACAAGATATTGGTACTGGTAATGTAGTTTCCAAGTGATTATACAAGTTACAGAAGTCAGTACATGGATTTTCAACTACATTAAATTGAGCGTTTTCAGTAGAACATACACTTGGTTATACTACTGGTGTGATGGGTGAAACATTTGTTTTTCTTAATCAGTTTCTCTATGCGTGGCTCAGTTAAAGACAATACGCATCTTATGTCAGAGTCAATCAGCAACCGGTTTTTTTTTTTTTTTTTTTTTTTTTTTTTAGCATAGCAGAGAAACCTACTCCACAGCAGTAGTTGCAAAAGCCATCAGGATCATGTGTCCTTACTATGACAGAATGGTGTATTCTTTACTATGCTTTATCCAGAAAACTGCTTTTACCGATGTTACCCCATTGAAAAGGCAAAATTATCACTTTAGGGGTAATTATCTCCAGGTGAAGAACCAGTGTTATAAAAGAAAAAAAAAAAAACATGCTCGTAGTCTTCCATCTATTTCCAATTTAGGTGATCATTTTGCATTTCATATATAGTTGTTGATTTTTATTGTTCTCGTATTACGTATTTGATTGGTAGTACATCACCTGCAGTATTTCCACCTTGAGGTCACCTAAGGATACCGTATTGTAGTCTACTGTACATGAACGTATTTTGTTCACTGTACGCTGTTCTTTGACCTGAAAGAGGTACCGTACGATCTATCTTTGGATTGATGTGATTTTTATTTGCCATGTACTAAAAGAATTTTTTTCTCTTCCATTGTATTGCCTCGATCTAGTTATTGTATGGACATCCAAGTAACCTAAGACCTGCTGGTGGACGCTATTTATTCGAGTGTAGTCGTCATTTATGGTCTCTTTCACATCCCAGACATGAATCACTTGAGTAGTAGGTGGAGAAAGTGTACACCCCATGATTTACCTTTCTATATTGGCAATTCATGCATATTGCTAAATTTTGCTTGTCTCGTATGGTTCAAAACAATCGAAAGACGTCCAGGTTAGAATCGAAGAATGCTACTTTCCAGGACAGGTTATGGTATTTGGATAGGTTTGTATGTTCGATGGATGCCAGTTGTCTAAAGAGATTTTTTTCTGTCTGTGATTAACTCTCAACCTGCTATTTCGTTTCTTATTATTATCATTAGTCGCCAATTCTCTGACCATCCCCCTCACCAAAAAAGAAAAAAAAAAACAGGTCTGGAACAAACACGTCTGATGCCAAAACACTTAGGAAAGAAAAACATTCCAGGAAACTGTCGATGAAGTCGGCAGGCGAATTCTTTCTAAATACTCACGACTGGATTCCTAGGTTAATACGTAAATATCTGTCACATAAAATGCTGTAGGACATTTATTCAGTAATACTTGTATACGTTTTACACGAAAATGTTAACACCATGAAGTATATCCCTAGGTACTACGCTTCTTTACGTTACGGTTGTCCATGATAAAATTATGAATGTCAAAATGAGATTTACGCTTACTTTCTGATGGATACAAAATGTCAAAAAATATTCATAAACTCGTATATTTCAAATACTCTACGTTTTCATATAATGCGCAAATCACATTTAAATGTCTCATAATGGGGACAATACTGGTATTATCTTTCAGTTAACCCACGGCGTCCCGTCGACGTACTTCCACGTCCTCACGTTATGTCACTGCCAATCCCGTTGATGTACTTCAACGTCCTGCAATTGCAAGGTTCATAATTTCCACAATTTTCAAAATTCGCGCGAGATTTTCGATTCGCCCACGTACCCAAGCCTCCCCTACCTGCCCCCAGGCGGGCAGCGTCCCAGACCCCGCGTGACCTGTGCTCGCCCTTGTCTCGGTCACTCACCTGTTAGCAGTGACCCAGGTCAGACATGGCGCGTAAAGGTCTCTCAGACGAGGAAATACAATCCGCCCTGGATGCCTTCACTGGAGATAGTGATTCTCCACTTGATGATGATGTGGTGGATCGAGATTATGTGCAGCCTGAGGAGGAAATAACAAGCAGTGATGAGGAGGTCCCTTCGCCCCGGAAAAAGCGGTATGTCACGTATTGTAAGGCAAGGGAAGGCCAGCCTGCACCCAAAACACCTGCATGGACCTCTCTCCATCCTCTAGAGAGAGATTCTGATGAGGACGAGAATGAGGACGATGACGATGACGGTGGCTTAGGACGTGATGTTGCCTCGTGGTTGGGGAAGGAAAAAATCTCACCCCGAGGATCAGAAGGTGGGGCGAGAAGGCAAATAAAGTATGGCCTAGTGTTTTGTCTGGGGAAGGTGAAAGTGGTGTGGTGGGAGTGCGGGGTGAAAGGGAAGTGGTGTGAGGGAGGTAGCACGAGCACGTGGTGCACGTAGGCCTAGGGGAGAGGAGGTGGAGCCACTCCCCAGCACGTCTTTCGCCATATACAATATTCCCAAACTTCCTCCACAGCCCCAGGATGTGGGGAAAGGAAGGAAAGGGAAGGGAAAGGGTAAAGGAAAAGGGAGAGGGAAGAGAAGTGCGATTGATGAAAGGCGCCGCTCTCCACCTCCCCCACCACCACCAATGTTGCGTTGTGCCTTCAGCCATGTTTCAGAGAGTACCATAACTTCCTACACTACTGAAACTGTGTGGGATGGCGATATGACGCTCAGTATAATGGTAAGGCCAGTCAGTATGTGCCAAGTCTTATATAAACTTGAAACGGGTGTAATGTTTGCAGGAAAATAATGTATAAGTTGAAAAATAGTGTAAGTTGAACGAAGTGATATGAAAACTACACCCACTGTATAAATCTGCGAAAATATGATGCTCAGTATAACACTCTGGTCAGTAAATATGTGATAGCAAGAATATAAAGTGGAAACGGGTGTAATGTTAGCATGAATAAAACGTATAAGTTGAAAAATAGTGTAAGTTGTAATAATTGATGTCATGAGTACACCCACTGTGTAAATCTGCAAAAATATGACGCTCAGTATAACACTCTGGTCAGTAAATATGTGATAGCAAGAATATAAAGTGGAAACGGGTGTAATGTTAGCATGAATAAAACGTATAAGTTGAACAATAGTGTAAGTTGTAATAATTGATGTCACGAGTACACCCACATTCTGGTCAGTAAGTATGTGATAGGAATTATATAAAGTGGAATTTGTTGTAATGTTAGTAGTAAGGTATTTTATAAGTTGAATACTAGTGTAAGATGAAACAAATGATATCGCGATAACACTCCCTGTGTAAGTACGCGCTAATATGACGCTCACTTGCATCGTAAGTTCTGAAATTATGTGATATCAATTATATCAAGTGTAAACGTGTGCAATGTTAGTGGAGAATTATTATATAAGTACAAAAATAGGTTGTAAGTTGAAATAGTAGTCATAGCGACTTCACCATGTGTGTTATTATGCGCTATTATTACGCTATATATTTACGTAAGGCCTGAAATTATCTCAAAACAGTTCTATAAAGTTGAAAAGTGTATAATGTTATTAGAAAAGTATTATGTAAGTAGAAAAAACATAATACGAGTTGAAACAACAGTCACAGCGAGTTCACTCACTACGTAAGTGAGTGCTAACATTACACTAAATGTTATCAAAAGGCCTGTGAATACGCAAAAACAGTTCAATAAAATGTAAAATGGTATAATGTTATTGTAGAAGTATTATGTAAGTAAAAAAAATGATATGTATCATGATTTTCGAATGTTAGCGATTCATTGTGACCAAGTTGCCCGATTTTGCTCGTTTCGCACGATGGTACAATGCTTATTTCTGCTCTATTTTTGTATAAAATCCAATATACTCTTTTATCACATGTTTTTATGTTTATAATAAATACATATCTACTTACTTTCATTGGTTTCCCAGACTTATAATACCATAGAAAACGTTAGAGGCTCAGACCGCCTACAGAGAACACGGGGCCAGGTGGGACCAAGGCATACCTGTTTAAGGTAATTATGGACCCTGGGGAACAATTTCTTTGCCACTGACCATTGTTTCTGACCAAAAGCGAAAGTTTTAGTCCCCCCCAAAAAAAAAGGGTCGAAAAATGGTCGGGATTGGGGGGTACCAGTAACGAAAAAGTAGTCGGGACGGGGCGGGTTAACTTTATTCAGTTTTACTTAGCTGAGAGTAAATCATATGGACTAAAGAATTTTTAGCCACAAATGTTTTTGGTATATTTTGGTCTGGTCTTTGTCGTCTCATCAGTGTGAGAGTCACAGTTTTCCCACTTCGTGCCAAGGAACATACATTGTCTTCTTGCATCGCACAACCATTTTAATGCAGTATCATAATTATGGTGTCATAAAAACTGACCCCCTTCCATCAATACTCTCCGGTTCTAACAAATTCTCTCTCAGGCAATAATAATAATAATAATAATAATAATAATAAAAATAATAATAATAACAATAATAATAATAATAATAATAATAATAATAATAATAATAAAAGCGTTAGCGAAAGAATACTACAGCTGCCTCGACCATGAGAGGGTTAACCCACTATTTTTCATTCCTTGTCGACGACTTATGAGTGATAGAGTCCACCATACAGTATGCTGCTTTTCATCAGAACGTATTATTGAACTCAGGATGCTGTTGTCTCTGTCAGCTCCCAGTCGGTGGCTGGTACTACTGTCATCTCTTGTTAATGTCACACCAATACCACTGGAAGGTTTAATACAGCTTACTTTTGGTTTACTTGGAACCTTGTGTCCTTGATCTTTACATTACCTCCTTTGATGTTCTGCTCCATCCTTTCCAGGTACAGGGTGATAAAAAAAATGAAAATTTTGATACTTTGCTTTATAGTACACACACACACATAGATGTATATATATATATATATATATATATATATATATATATATATATATATATATATATATATATATATATATATATATATCTCCATCTATCTATCTATATCTATATCTATCTATCTATCTATCTACATATATATATATATATATATATATATATATATATATATATATATATATATATATATATATATATATATTGTTACATAGCCTATGATTTCATCATCCTTTGTGTAATTCTAACGTACAGTATGCTGCATGTTTGATCACGAGCGTGTTCTACCTCACTCCCCCCTTCTACCCTTATAGTAGAGTAAGTCGTTCTTTCTGTTGTTCAGAGCAGGATTGTAAGCTCTTTGTCCCCTATGGCTTCATTTGCACGTCCTTCTTACAAGTTGTATCAAGCTCTGCCGGCCCCTATATAATGAGCTCAGTCTCCACATTAATTGCCACTTAGATCTACTCCTCATTTTGCTCACATCTCTGTCCTCCCCTGTACAGTTGTTATTATTATTGTGAGTGCTCAGGAAGTCTCCTACCATCTAGCAGCTGTGTAATTTGAGTATAAGTGTTATTACATTTTTTTTCCTTGTACTGTATAGCATGAGGTGTTGATTCGTAGGCCTAGTGAGGTTTTTGTGATTCATGTGTTTTTATGTCAGTCATTTTTCATAATATTTTGTATCTGTAATAATATATATTGCATTAACTGAGCATTATCTGGTTTTCTCATTTTATCAGGGCTGACTTAGATAAATTTACTCTTGCTAATTTCGTGTTAATAGAGGCTATTGCAGTTAACCATATATTTAACCTGTTTTTTGCCATTACATTATCCTTATGAGTCCTGAATGTTTTGTTGTTAGTTTGAGCATTAAACTTTAACTTGTAATTTTACCTAACTCTTTTGTTTTGAACCTGGAACTTTGCGGGACAGTTTTCTCTGTTCCGTAACATAAATTTGGCGACCTCTTATCAGGATATTCAGGATATTATCATAAGGATATTGCTTGATAATTTGTGACTGTGATTTATTCATGATGTCTACTATTACTACGCTTGATGAAGCAAAGATTTTTTGTCAAATGTGCAAACAGTGTGTAATGTAGAAAACAGAACAAAGAATGAACTTAAGCTTGTTGCTCAACAATTGGGAATTGCAGTTCACTCTCATCATTCTAAAGATCAAATTGTTGGCATCATTAATAAAAGCTTGTTTAATGTAACTCCTCCAAAAGAGCAAACACAGATTGAAATAGCTAAGTTACAGCTAGATCTGCAGGAGGCTCGTGTTAAGGAGGCTGAGTTTCAGGCACATGCTAAGGAGGCTGAGTCTCAGGCTAAGGAGGCTGAGTGTCAGGCTCGTATTCAGGAGGCACAGGTACAGGCTCAGGCACAAATTGAACTTGCTAGGATTCAGGCAGACCATGAGTATCGCATGAAACAAGGTGGAACTGGATCATCTAGCTCTGATGATTTTGATGTGGCTAAAAATGTTAAACTTGTCCCTCCTTTTAATGAATCTGATTTAACAAAGTATTTTCAGTTGTTTGAGAGGGTAGCTATAGGTTTTAATTGGCCCAAAGAGTATTGGCCAGTACTCCTTCAAACTGTTCTCACCGGTAAAGCTCAAGTAACTTATGCATCTTTGCCTCAGGATCAATCTGATAATTATGATGTAGTTAAGAGCTTGATTCTTAAGGCCTATGAGCTTGTTCCTGAAGCCTATAGAGTAAAGTTTAGGACAACTTATAAGCAAGATAAGCAATCCCATTTTGAGTATGCAAAAATCAAAGAAGATGTGTTAGAGCAGTGGTTAAATTCTAAGAATGTGGATTCTGATTTTGATAAATTTAAGCAGATGATTTTGCTGGAGGACTTCAAAAGGTGTATTAATAAAGATGTAAGCCTATATTTTCACGAGAAAAGAATAGATAATTTGTCTGATGCTGCAGTTTTAGCTGATGAATATGTTCTCACTCACAAGAGATATTCTAAAGAAAAAAGGAAAGCTGAGAGTAAGTACGTTGCCTCTACTCAGAGTACAGGTAACAGGAGAAGAGAATAAAGATGAAGTTTCTCAGGAAGTAAATACCAGCTTCACCTCTAGATTTCAGAAAAGTAAATGTACTTATTGTAGTAAGCTTGGTCATACTACAGAGAAATGTTTCAGGAGACAGTGTGATGTGAACAAAAAGGAGTCTTTAAATATTCAGTCAATTGGCCTAGTGTCCACCCTTGAGAGTTCCCAGAATTCTTTAACTGAGTTAACTGAACCTGCTTTGAGGGGTAAATTAAATCCTCATGATGAAGCTCCTCTTTTGAGCAGTAACGTGGGTGACACTCTCAAGAGTTCATGTGCTAATTTCCTGTCTGATGATTTTGTCAGTCCTCTGGACAGTAATGACAGGAAATCAGTTAAAATATATCGTGATACAGGTGCTTGCCAATCACTTATGCTGACCAGTGTTCTAGGCTCTAATGTTAATTCCTCTGATGAAACTGTAACCTTACAAGGTGTAGGGAATAATTACTTCTCTGTCCCTCTGTACAGAGTGAAATTAGAGTCTGGTTTTGTTAATGGTTCCGTTATGGTTGGGTTGGTTGAGACACTCCCAATGTCAGGTGTAACTTTCTTACTTGGAAATGATATTGGTGGAAGTCAAGTGTGTCCAGCTCCTCAGTTGTCTAGTGAGCCAGTGGCTGCGACCCAGGATTGTGATGTCCCTGATGTGTTCCCTGCATGTGCTGTCACTAGGGCTAAGTCTAAAGTTACTGATGACTTAGAGGATAATGATGATCATGTTATCCTAGCTGACACTTTTCTTGCTAATTTGGACCACTCACCAGATGAGGCAGTACCCCATAGTGTTGATAATTTGTCTCGTTAAGAGTTGGTTGAGTTGCAGGTTGCTGACCCTGAGTTGAAAGGTCTAGCTAACTCTGCTTGCAGTGAGGAAGAGTCAGCCGGTGCTTCTACTTCTTATTATATAAAGTCAGGAGTACTTATGAGAAAGTGGAGACCCCCAACAGCATCAGTAGACTGTGAATGGGAGGTTGTACATCAAGTTGTCATCCCTCGTGTTTGTAGGCAGGATATCATTAGAGTGGCTCATGATTCCAGTTTCGCAGGACACCTTGGAGTGAGAAAGACTGTGGCACGCATTTTGAAACACTTCTACTGGCCAGGTATCTTCAGGGATGTTTCCTGGTATTGTAAGTCTTGTCACACCTGTCAAGTTGTGGGGAAGTGTAATCAGCCTGAAAAGGTTGCACCTCTAGTTCCCATTCCTCCTTTTGAGGCGCCATTCACCCGTGTGTTGGTGGATATTGTGGGGCCTCTTCCTAAGACTTCTTCAGGATTTTCTTATGTGTTGACCCTGATTGATATGGCTACTTGTTATCCTGAAGCCATTCCACTTAGAAACATCTCAGCAAAGAACGTGGTTAAGGAAATGCTAGGGTTCTTCACCAAGTTTGGTCTACCCAAGAAGGTACAGTCAGACTGGGGAAGTAATTTCATGTCAAATGTTTTCAAGCAGTCTTTGAAAGAGTTGGGCATCATCCAGATCACGTCTTCAGCTTACCATCCCCAGACCCAAGGAGTGTTGGAGAGATATTATCAAACACTCAAATCGATGCTCAAGAAATACTGTTTGGAACATCAGAAAGACTGGTATAAAGGTCTTCCATTCGTTGTATTTGCCGCAAGAGAATCTCCAAATTAATCACTGGGCTTCTCATCTTTTGAACTACTGTTTGGCCATGAAGTAAGAGGACCCCTTAAGCTACTCAAGGAATGCTGGCTGTCGGAGGAAGATGACGTCAACCTGCTGGAGAATGTGATGAAGTTCAAAGAACGGCTGTCCACTGCTTTACAGCTGGCGAGAGAGAATTTAGGAGCCGCTCAGGAGAAGATGAAGACTTGGTATGATAAGAAGTCCAGGTTACGCCACTTTCAGCCAGGAGATCAGGTTTTGATTCTGCTACCGGTGCATGGGCAACCTCTTCAAGCCAAGTTTAGTGGTCCTTATTTCGTGGAGAAGAAACTGAGTGATGTCAACTATGTCATCGCCACACCAGATCGTAGAAAGAACAAGCAACTTTGTCACATCAACATGCTAAAGTTATATCACAGGCGGGACGAAAATAATCCAGTCTGCACTGTAGCTGTTCCACCTGAGTCTGCAAGTGAAGCTCTCCCATGCAGCATGAGCCTGAGTGATAGTTTGGGGAAGAATCCTGATATCATGAATGATCTCCAGATTAAGCTTTCTCATCTACCTCCCGAGGAAAGGTAGGAGTTTTCGGCAATACTGCAGGAGTACCCGCAAGTGTTCCGTGCCACTCCAGGAAGAACCACTGTGTTGATGCATGATGTCGATGTTGGAGACGCAAAGCCAATTAAACTGCCTCCTTACCGTGTGAACCCAGTGAAAGTTCCTCTCATCCAGAAGGAGCTTGGCTACCTGTTCGACCACAGATGATTGAGCCCTGTCAGAGCGAGTGGAGTTCTCCTGTCACTCTAGTCCCTAAGCCAGGTGGGTCACAGCGGCTTTGCATCGACTACAGATGTGTTAATCAGACAACCGAAACAGACACTTACCCTCTCTCTCGCGTGGAAGATTGCATAGACAAGATCGGAAAGGCTAGGTACATAAGTAAGTTTGATTTGTTAAAGGGATACTGGCAAGTACCTATGACTGAACGTGCTAGGGAGATCTCATGTTTTGTAACACTAGGAAAGACTTTTGCATGTTCTGCAATGTCATATGGTATGAAGAATGCACCAGCCACATTTCAGAAGCTGATGAATGTTGTAACAGAGGGTTTGGCAGGGTGTGTTGTTTATATTGATGATGTATTAATCTTCAGTGACAACTGGAAAGATCACCTATGCCATGTAAGTAAATTTCTTGAGCGTTTGGTTCAGGCTAATCTTGTAGCTAATTTATCAAAGTGTGAGTTTGGTCAAGCTAAAGTTCAGTACCTTGGATACGTAATTGGTGATGGACATGTTGCACCACCAGCAGCTAAGGTTCAGGTTATAAGTGATCTTCCCAGACCTAAAAGTAAGAAAGAGCTACAAAGATGTTTGGGAATGGTAGGTTATTACAGGAGATTTGTTCTTAACTTTTCAATTCTTGTATCACCACTTACAGACCTACTGAAAAAGGGAGTTAAATTTGTCTGGACCGATAACTGTGAATCCTCTTTCAGCAAAATTAAAGCTATCCTATTAAGTTAGTCAGTGCTCGCTACTCCAAATTTTGCTAAGTCTTTTAAGATGGCTGTTGATGCAAGTGATACAGGAGCTGGGGCTGTTTTGCTGCAAGAGGATGATCAGGGTATTGAACACCCTGTATCTTATTATAGTAAGAAGTTCACTCCACCTCAAAAGAACTATTGAGAAAGAGCTTTTGGCCTTGATTTTGGGTTTACAGCATTTTTCATTTTATTTGTGTTCTGGTTTTGACCCCATAGTCATTTATACCGATCATAACCCACTGAAATTCCTTAGCAAGTTTAAAGATAAAAATCAGAGATTGATAAGATGGAGTCTACTTCTTCAGGAGTATTCATTAGACATACAACATGTCAAGGGGAAAGAAAATGTTATTGCAGATTGCTTATCTAGACTTTAGACAGATTGTTTTAGAGTAATAAGAAATTTCCTTTGTAAATTTCTTTTTCTGTGTGGGGAGGTGTTACATAGCCTATGATTTCATCATCCTTTGTGTAATTCTAACGTACAGTATGCTGCATGTTTGATCACGAGCGTGTTCTACCTCACTCCCTCCTTCTACCCTTATAGTAGAGTAGGTCGTTCTTTCTGTTGTTCAGAGCAGGATTGTCAACTCTTTGTCCCCTATGGCTTCATTTGCGCGTCCTTCTTACAAGTTGTATCAAGCTCTGCCGGCCCCTATATAATGAGCTCAGTCTCCACATTAATTGCCACTTAGATCTACTCCTCATTTTGCTCACATCTCTGTCCTCCCCTGTACAGTTGTTATTATTATTGTGAGTGCTCAGGAAGTCTCCAACCATCTAGCAGCTGTGTAATTTGAGTATAAGTGTTATTACATTTTTTCCTTGTACTGTATAGCATGAGGTGTTGATTCGTAGGCCTAGTGAGGTTTTTGTGATTCATGTGTTTTTATGTCAGTCATTTTTGATAATATTTTGTATCTGTAATAATATATCTTGCATTAACTGAGCATTATCTGGTTTTCTCATTTTATCAGGGCTGACTTAGATAAATTTACTCTTGCTAATTTCGTGTTAATAGAGGCTATTGCAGTTAACCATATATTTAACCTGTTTTTTGCCATTACATTATCCTTATGAGTCCTGAATGTTTTGTTGTTAGTTTGAGCATTAAACATTAACTTGTAATTTTACCTAACTCTTTTGTTTTGAACCTGGAACTTTGCGGGACAGTTTTCTCTGCTGCGTAACAATATATATATATATATATATATATATATATATATATATATATATATATATATATATATATATATATAATATATATATATATATATATATATATATATATATATATATATATATATATATATATATATATATATATAATTAGCTTGATCAGATTTTCGTGGAAGTATCTTCGTATTTGTTTCCTGAAACTGTCAGCTCCCTAGTTCAATTAGGTAACTGACATCTGAGCAGATGATAAAAGTGTTGGTTTTGTGGCAAGAAAGGAAATCGTATGTAGAGACCCGTCGGAAATTCAGGCAGGAACTCAGTTTCATAACATGTTTTGGACCAACAAATTGTGATGTTCAACTTGATGCCAATCATTTTGAGGACAAGGGTACAGCTCACAACCAGACCAAGTATAAGAGAGTACAGGGCATCGGCAACCAGAATCCAGGCCAATACTGCTGTTGTCCAGGGTTCCATAGTGCACTGTTCCAAGTACTACCACCGCTGGTGAGCCCAGAAGCTAGGCATCAAATCAGTTTCCGCCTTTCATTTACAAAAAGAAAATACGATAAAAATGTAGAAAATTTGTTTGAAAACTCAAGTTTTTTTCAGGAAGTCAGTTTCATCACGCAACCAGATCAGTTGTTTCATTTTGGGCAGTCTTCCAGCATGTTTCTAAGTTAGTTACACAGCATAACGCTCTTTCTCGTGTCATCTTGACTCAGTTTATGTCTAACAGATATTTCACAGGAAAAGATTCAGTCTGATTGTGAGGATAAGCTAGACTGATCTTGGTCCAACATTTGTTCTGAGAATGAATTCCTGGTGTACTACAAGTCCCCCACTTTTATCACCTGCTCCACTGTCAGTCATATACTTGAGCTAGGGAGATAAAATTTCAGAGAACAAAAGTTCCAGGATGCCAACACCACAAAACATGTAGAAAGAAATAGTATAAACTTAATGCAGAAGCTCACACCATAAGAAATTAGTACCATATTTAGCCCCCAAAGAAGTCAATAACAATAGTATCACTAACCATAAAACATGAGTCCTCAAACGAGACACTTCATGTCACTAAGCATTTTATTTTTAACCTCCCTTGTCCTCTTCCCCCTCCCTGGAGAAAGAGTGCACCTTGTCTCACTCCTTGCGCATGCTATGGAGTGGGAAAAAAGGGAGTGTACATATAATATACATCTATATGGAACTTCAAGATTTGGCTGACATATCCAGCAGAAGAGCATTTTTTTCACTGAAATCTCGAGAGAAGGATAATCGGTTATCTGAAAATCCATCGGCCCTTCATCAATATTAAGATATTCTGGGATAAAGATGTAAGCTGTGAGTACAAAACTCTTAATGTGTTCTTGCTGAACAGAGTCGTAAGAAGTACCGGGATACAAGAAATCAACGTACTCAGCATTTAGTCATAAGGTTGCCATAGGGTATAAGGGAACATATCTCCTGTGAGAAAGATAAGTACAGTTGCGGCTTGCATTCTCTTCTTGCAACTGCCAGACAATGTTTTATCCCTAAGTGGAAATCAACTGTAAATTAGGTGTTGATGACGTTTATTTTTAACCCCATGTCTATTAGGTTTCAGTCCAAAGCAAAATAAACTAGTCTGGTGATATCAAGAACAAAATAAAATGCAAAGGTCATCATTGAACTCAAGGTGCACTTACCGAGAATGACAAAACTAAGTTTGTGACTGTACTGTATACCTTTCTAGAATTATGCACAATGAGAGGAGAAAGGTTTTTTTTTTCTCTCTCTCTCTCTCTCTCTCTCTCTCTCTCTCTCTCTCTCTCTCTCTCTCTTTTATGAAAATAGCATTAATGATATGTAAACCGAAGAACGTATCTGTGAGAGAAAGTAATCAAGTCAAATATCACACAAAACTGTTCGTGCAAATTCTCATAGTAAGTGCCCTTGTCGAACGTGTAACCTGCGTTGCGCCATTATACAAAGGGAATGAAGAGTTAGACATGGAGAGCAAAATGGTTGGGATGGACTGGAACTTTGGTGATGAGTTTTACTTTTCCAAGCCTAATTTTATAACATCCTACTAGAATGAACGTATCGAGGGAGGAAGAAGAAAAGTGGTCCGGAAAAGAAATAGACTGGTGGTTGGTGATGAAAAGGAGTGCTAGGAGTGGATACCTGGTAAAAACAGGCGTTGTAGGAATAATGGGTTGATAGCAGTGGAGGTTTATTGCAGTTTTCTCTTGCTCCCAAACAAAACATGTTCACATTGTTCTTAAATACATGGCGACTTTCTGCTGAGGTAGCATTCGAAAGCTGCGTGTCGATGGTGAGTCCTGTGGTACGCTTCTTAGCCCCGGCATGGAGGATTACAATATTAATAATATCTTACAGTGAAAATGTTATTGAGAAATCATATGATGGTAGCAAGAGACTATTTTCATCTTACTGAAGCAGTTAAGTTCGGCTGAATCAAGATTAACCCAATCGTTATTAATTTTTATTGTATCGTCAGACGATTTCGTAAAGCTTAGAAGGACCTTCAGCAGTGATATAATAAATGACTACTATGTCACTCTCGCCCAGTATTTCTTATAACAAGTAAGCTCTCTTAAGCTAACTAAAATCATTTTGAAGGTAATAATAAGAAAACAAAAGATGCATCCATAGGAATGACGTGGCTATTGTAAGAAAAAATAATGAAAGTTATCAGAATGAAGTGCTTCAGAAAAAGGCGTCATGTTGTTGAAGAAATACATTAATTTGTCTCCTGGTAGATGGAAACTTTTCCCCGGTCGGTGTAAGAGCGTGTAATAGGGAACAAATTCACTAAGAAACCCATTTAGCTCCTACAGACTGATTTGAATGAAAAACAGACTACTTGAGACATTTATGCAATTTCCTTTTCTTGTCCGTCCAATAAAAAACAAACATATCTGTTATTTAATTCAAGGTTTGTTTATCATTGTACAGTACCATCGCAGAGGAATCCAAACCCCAAGTTTGAACAAATTAATTCTTTCATAGAAAAATGCCACCAAATATTCGTTTAACCGCATTGAAAGATGAATTTTGGAGGCGGATACCAAGCTGAAATTCTTTCAAGAAGAAATATAAAGGCTTCACGTAAAATGAAGTTAGTATGCAATATCTTTGCCTGAAGTCAAAAGCTACATAACCGATCCAGGGAATATTGCACACACACGAGTGCAAATCTACATTTATTTTGGATGAGTTGCAGAGATTCCAGGCCCTCTTTGCCTTAGCTAGAGCATGTTTCTTTGTACATGCAATAATACTGTGGAAAATTCATTTAAGCATCACCACCACAACACTCTTTCCTTTAACCCCTTAACCCTGGGTGACGACCATAGTCGATCTAGCGAAACATGCTCTGTTCCCCGGGTGACGACTCTGGTCGATCTAGCAAATCCTGAAAAATTGTGCATGTTTTCCTCTCCTTTGCCACCCTCCACCCTCACAGTCAGTATGATAGCTTAGAAAATAGCGTATATATATATATATAGAGATATATATATATATATATATATATATATATATATATATATATATATATATATATAGAGAGAGAGAGAGAGAGAGAGAGAGAGAGAGAGAGAGAGAGAGAGAGAGATACTGTATATATATATATATATATATATATATACACATAAGTATTAATAATGTGAAAAATTGCTGGTGTTTTGCGGGTGTATACGTGTCGTTTTGGTGGTGAATGACTTTCTCCCCTCTGCCACCTTCCACCATCGCTCTGTCTGTTGCAGTCTGTAAGATATCGTAGAAAATAGTGTGCGTTTATATATATATATATATATATATATATATATATATATATATATATATATATATATATATATATATATATATATATATATATACGGTATATATATGTAACTTGCAATACTTTGGTGATAGAAACTCCATGTACAAACAGCTAGATAAGGAGTTTATTACAAGCTCACAGTAAAATAGTCTGCCCGTCTTGGCTGCCTGCTATCAACTGATGCAATAACGCCTTCTTCCCAGGCTTCAGGTCCTGGGAAAGCGTGCTATGGTCAGCAGTTTTAGTGGGGGCATGTATGCAATGGGGGTGGACATATATACATCGGGGGTAGACATATTGTGGAGTGGGTACACTCCACAATATGTCTACCCCCGATGTATATATGTCCACCCCTAATGCATACATACCCCCACTAAAACTGCTGACTTAGCACGCTTTCCCAGGACCTGAAGCCTGGGAAGAAGGCGTTATTGCATCAGTTAATAGCAGGCAGCCAAGATGGGCAGACTATTTTACTGTGAGCTTGTAATAAACTCCTTATCTAGCTGTTTGTACACGGAGTTTCTATCACCAAAGTATTGCAAGTTACATATATATATATATATATATATATATATATAAATATATATATATATATATATATATATATATATATATATATATATATATATATATATATATATATATATATATATATATATATATATATATATACATATATATAATGGGAATTATTTCTGCTTGTTTGTCAGAATTCACCGTAAACAAGGAATAAGCAAGAAGTTATGAGGAGCACGGTACGTCCAGGCAGGTGGCAAAATGCCGAAAAATGTGGATTTTGGTCACTTGTTTTTCTCTCCTCCCCCCATTTTGATTGCCCACCTACTGGGCTATTGATAACATCATCACATAGCCAAAGGGTTGTACTTTCATCTCCTGTTTAGTTTTTGACTGTAGGTTAAGTAGTTTATTTATTTATTTATTTTTGGGGGGACAAATATTTGAAAACGGGGCAAAAATCGCTGATCATCCCAGACTGGGGGGGTAAGGTAGGCGAGCCCCGCTCCCGGGCTTGGGGTTCATACATGAAGTGGAAGGGTTACAGAATTGGAACAGGGAAAAGAAATGTGGGAAAACTACCACTTGGGTATTCGAGGAAATGGACTACGCATTCATTTATTGTTTTCTCAAGACTTTGGAATTATCAGTTCCACCTCACAAGTCCACCAATCTACATGCGCTTCATAATTCTTGCTTGACAGAGATGATCCCACCAACTGCGAAGCGAAAGTGGGATGCAACATTTGGTATATTTTTCTGTACATATATTTGCTCCATTGATTATAATTAGGCGTCATTTTTTTTTTTCATATTCTCCGTGATTTACAATTTACTTACCATAACCATGCACCTCGTTGTTGGCCCTCTAAGGATCCTCATATTATCAGACATGATTGCTCAATATACTTTTTTCACAACCTTATCCATCCTCTGTATTTTTCATAATCATCTAACCACAGTCTCTTCTACCCTTTAGTCAGCATACCTCCTTACTAAACATCTCTCATGAATTTCGTACATACTGTACAGTCCTGTTCCTGTCGCTCACACCCTTTAATTCTGATACTGATGTTTTTGCAAGATCTCACACCTCTAGGTTAAAATTGCAACTAACATAGCTTCAGGCGCTCCTGCCTCTGTTTAGTATCAAACCTTCATAAATAATGTTATTTCCTTAGATCACTGAACCCTGCACCTCCTCTATGTATTTGCCATTTTATCCTCCTGTTGTGCCGAAGTACCGAATAACTCAGTGAATCGGCTTTTCTCCTCAAAGTAATTGTTTTACTCTTATCTGCAGCTAGACCACCTGTAAACCTCTGAACTTCATTTAACGTTAGGCCTTAATACTTCTCATTTAAATAACTCCAGCATAGTATGCGCCACAAAAATGTATCCTTTATCGTGCTTAGCCGACTATTTGGTCGTATTTTTCTGTGAGGAAATAATTTGTTCAAACTTTTGGTCTGCATTCCTCTGTGATGGAACTGCACACAGACAAAAAAAATTTTTGAGTAAGTCCCTGATGTAAGTCTGGTTTTAATTGGATGGACAAGGAAAGGAAATTGCATTAATGTCTCATGGAGTTTGTTCTTCATAAAAAAAAAAAAAAAATCAATAACGATCAGCTGAACGGGCTTCTCTGTGGAGCTGTGTACTACTACACCGTCTCACACCATCGGGGGAAAAGTTTCCATCTGCCGGGTGACAAAATAATGAATACCTTCAACAACATGATGCCTTTTCCTTAAGCTCTTCATTCAGCTGACTTTTAGTATTTTGCTCTTACAATAGCCACGTAATTCCGTTGGATGTCTCTTTTATTTTCTTATCATTACTTTCAGATGATTTTAGTTAGCTTAAGAAAAATAACTTAATTAACAGAAAAACCTGACGAGATTGACATAGCAATCATTTACTCCATTACTGCGAGAGGTCCTCCAAAGATTGAGAAATCGTCTGACGATTCAAAAAAAAAAAAAAAAAAACTAACGATAGGGTTAAGCTTGATACAGGCAAGCTTAACTGCTTCAGTAAGATGAAATTCGTCTCTTGCTACCAACATATTTTTCAATATCATTTTCAATGCAAGATATCTTTATTGCCACCACCATATGAATTTATATAGCTGAAAAAATTTCCCTTGATGCTGGGGCTAAGAGGAGTAACACAGGACTCACCACCGACATGCAGTTTCAGTTGCTACCTCAGTCGGAAGTCGCCATGTTATATAAGAGCAACGTGAGCGTGTTCTGTTTTTGAGGCAAGGGAAAATTGCAATAAACCTTCTCTGCAATCAACCCATTTTTCCTACAACAACTGTTTTTACAAAGTATCCACTCATAGCACTTCTCTCACCACCAACCATCAGTCAGTTTTGTCCCCACCACTTTTTTTTTCTTCCCAGATACATTCATTCTTGGAGGATGTTTTGAAACTGAGCTTGCAAAATCCTAACGCTTCACCAAAGTTCCAGTCCACCCCAACCAGTTTTCTCTCTTTTCACTGCTTCATGGTGCGACGCAGGTCACACGTTCGACGAGGGCACTTACTGTGAGAATTTGCACGAACAGGATTGTGTGTTATCTGACTTCCATACTTTCTTTCATAGATACGTTCATCCGTTCATATAACATTAACACTATTTTTATTCCTTTCCTAACGACCACCATATGACATGTACTGGACTATTGTCTGACGTGCCAACAGTTTCTGTAAAGTTCTTTGCATATTCCCATTTCCTCATGTTTTGACCATCAACTCTACCCCAGGAAACTTCACCTTCTATCCCTCACTGAAGTTCATCTGACCGACAATACTGGCAGCTAGTTTTTTTTTTTCCAATGTTATTGTTTCCCTACATTCATTCCAACGCAAGGGTGGTTGTGTATGCATGTGCACAGCAACGTAATAGGCTCTCGTATTCCCAAGCTTCGTATTCTCCTTTGAATTCTCTGCGCTCTGGCCGCAGCTGTGTGTGTGTGTGTGTGTGTGTGTGTGTGTGTGTGTGTGTGTGTGTGTGTGTGTGTGTGTGTGTGTGTGTGTGTGTGTGTGTGTGTGTGTGTGTGTGTGTGTGTGTGTGTGTGTGTTTTGTTGCTTATCCTAATTCCAACGACTATACTGAATTCTTTTATCATCTTTCTTTTAAAGATTAACTTTCTTCCCATGCCCCTCTCTCCTGACATCACATTAGGAGATTTCAGTGTTCACCATCACATTTGGCACTCCTCTTCAGTCACTAATTCACCTAATAAGTAAGCCTACGTCTTTTCTATCTTCAGCGATTTTAAGCAACTTGTACAGCACCCTGCCAAAATTCCTGACCACTTTGGAGAGCCCCATCATACAGGTTACTTTACCTTTCTCTTATGTCTAATCCCATTGCTTACTCTCTCAGTCTTTCCTCTGCATTGACTCGTCCGACCACAATTTTATCACAGTAATCTGTCATATCGCTCATGCTAGGCCAGTGGATCCTTTCAAAAGCAATGTCCGTGGTATTTTTGACACAGCAGGTTGGGAGACCCTTACTAGCATTTATTTTTTACTCAGATTATTATTACATCCACGGTGGATCCATCTTAGTGTGCTTCTCGCATTACAGAGTTATTCTGCTCTGCATGGAGACATGCATGCCGTTCTCTTGCCCATGATTAATGCAAAAAAAAATCATTTTTCAGGCACGTTTGGTCTAATGCTGTCCTTAATAAGAAGGTGGCTTTCAGTAGGAACTAACTTACCTCTGAATCTTGTATACTTACTCTAATGTTTGTCCGCAAAAATTTACGGGGCTAACTAATAGCCTTTACATCACAGAATGTTTGCAAATGCCATTATCTTTCTTCCAAATCCTTACTGGGCCCACAATAACCAAATTTGACCAAAAAGTTGAAAAAAATGTTTCACGTACTTTAGCATGTTGCGATTTCCAAAAAAATCTGTCAGACGCATCGTGTGCGATAGTCAAAATTTTTGTTTGGTATTTTTCTGACACTGTCTGGACCTATCGTAACCTACTGCAAAAAGAATTAGTTTTTTTTTTTTCTTTTTATGCGAGGATGAAGGAACCAAAAGCCATGAGCCCGCAGTAACAGTTCCCTCCAAGAGAAAAACAAAATACAATAGAGAGCCAAATTCAAGATCCGATCATTTTGAGATGCCTGGACACACTGCGTTTGAAAGACTGGAGATCATACGAAGCAGGAAATACAGACAGAGGGAGACAGTTCCAGAGCTGACCTGTTGCATAAATGAAAGACTGGGAGTAACGGTTAACTCTTGCATTAGAGAGTTGGACAGAAAAGGGATGAGAGTTTGCTGCCAGACGGGTGCTACGCGCCCGTCGTAGAGGTGGAGGAATGCAAGCAGACAGTTCAGAGGAGTAGTGACCATTAAAGTTGCGATAGAAAAGAGATAAAGATGCAACAGTGTGGCGAAGAGACACAGGTTGAAGGGAGTCAGTAAGAGGAGGAGAGTTAAAGAAATGAAAAGCATTTGACTCCACCCTATTGAGAAGAGCTGTATGTGGGGAGCCTCCCCACACATGAGAGTTGTACTCCACACAGGGAAGGATAAAACCCCTGTATAGAGTCAACAATTGTGCAGGGGTAAAGAAAGAGCGGAGTCGGCTTAGCACACCCAATCTCTTGGAAGCAGATTTTACAAGAGATGTAATATGATCTTTCCAAGATAAGTCCCGAGTAAATGAAACCCCAAGCATGTTCAAGGATGATGCAGGATTAAGCTGAATATTATTAAACATTACTGGGTATACCTGTGGAAGATTTTGTCGGGTTGATAGGTGTAAGAACTGAGTCTTAGATGCATTAAAAACAACCATATTACTTTTACCCCAGTCAGAGATACGAGCCAAGTCAGACATTAGGTGTGCCATAGCCTCATCCCTTGTTTGTTGAAGTAACCGTTGAGATGGGCGTTGCGGGAACCGAATGGAAAGGTGAAGGGTGGAGTCATCAGCGTATGAGTGGATAGGGTTAGATGAACAGCTTAGAAGATCATTGATGAATAAAAGGAAGAGAATTGGTGATAGAACAGAGCCCTGAGGAACACCACTGTTGATAGATCTAGGAGAAGAACAATGGCCGTCTACAACAGCGGCTATAGAACGACCAGAAAGGAAGCTAGCGATGAAGGCACAGATAGAAGGATAGAAACCGTAGGAGGACAGTTTGGAAATTAAAGATTTATGCCAGACTCGATCGAAAGCCTTTGAGATGTCAAGTGCAATGGCAAAGCTTTCGCCAAAGTCCCGAAAGAAGGATGACCAGGAATCTGACAGGTAGGTGAGAAGATCGCCAGTGGAGCATCCCTGACGGAACCCGTACTGACGATCGGAAAGAAGGTTGTGATAGGAAAGATGCTTTAAAATTTTTCTATTGAGAATTGACTCGAAAATTTTTGAAATACAGGACGTTAAAGCAATTGGACGATAGTTGGAGGGTTGGGAGTGGTCACCCTTCTTTGGGACTGGCTGAATGAGAGCAAACTTCCAGCAAGACAGAAAGGTACAAGTGGACAGACAAAGGCGAAAGAGTTTGCCTAGGCAGAGTGTAAGCACAGAAGCACAGTTCTTGAGAACAACAGAAGGGACCCCATCAGGCCCATATGCCTTGTTAGTACTGAGGCCAGTGATGGCAGAAAATACATCAACTGAAGAAATTTTAATGTCAGCCATGAGGAAGTCAGAGGGGGGAAGAGATGGAGGAACAGCACCAGAATCGTCTAAGGTGGAATTGGAGGAGAAAGTCTGTGCGAAGAGATCTGCTTTATCCGTAGAAGAAATAGCTACAGAACCATCAGAGTAGAAAAGAGGAGGGAAGGATGATGAGGTAAAGTTGTTAGAAAGATTTTTGGCAAGGTGCTAGAAGGAGCGGGAAGAATTGGAGTTGGAGAGTTGAGAGCATTTAGTATGGATGAAATTTTTTTTAGTAAAGCGAAAAACAGACTTAGGACGATTCCGGGCAGAAACGTAAAGATGATGTGATTCAGGGGTGGGTTGGCTCCGGTACCTTTTGTAGGCCCTCTCCTTGTTGCGGACAGCATTAGAACAAGCAAGATTAAACCAAGGCTTTCTTGTGTTAGTCAAAGGATATGAGAAAGGAATGTATGCTTCCATGCCCGAGAGAATAACCTCCGTAATGTGCAAGGCACACTCAGATGGCTCCTGGCCATGGAAGCAATAATCATTCCAGGGAAAATCAAAGAAGTACTGGCTGAGGGCCTCCCAGTCCGCAGCTCCAAAATGCCACAGACGACGTTTCCCTGGAGGGTCCACAGGCCGTACCGGATTGAGAGGACAGGTTAAGGTAATAAGGTTGTGATCGGAGGAGCCCAACGGAGAGAAAGATTAACAGAGTAAGCAGAAGGATTAGTTGTGAGGAAGAGGTCAAGTATGTTGGAGCTCTCTCCAAGCTGCTCTAGGTCATTAAGGATAGAAAAGATGTAGGCTTGTTCACCAGGTGGATCCGTGAAAGGAGAGGAGAGCCAAAGGTGGTGGTGAACATTGAAATCTCCTAGAATGGAGATTTCAGAGAAAGGAGAAATGGATAGAATGTGTTCCATCGTAGAAGTAAGATAGTCAAAGAATTTTTGATAGTCAGTAGAATTAGCGGATAAGTAAACAGCACAGATATATTTAGTCCGAGAATGACAGGAAAGCAGAAGCCAGAGTGTAGAGAAATCAGAAGAATCCAGTTCAGGAACACGAGAGCAAGATAAGTCGTTGCGTATATATACACAACAGCCACCTTTGGCTTTGAAACGAGTATAGAGAAAGTAGGAGGATACAGAAAAGGGCTTGCTGTCAGTTTCCTCAGACAGCTGAGTCTCCGTTAGAAAAAGAAGGTGAGGTTTAGAAGAGGAGAGGTGGTGCTCAACAGAGCGAAAGCTAGAGGAAAGGCCGCGAATGTTGCAGAAATGAAGAAGAAGAGAGTCAGACAGTGGTTTCAGGCACCTCGAGTCGTCACCTGGAGAGGGGCGGATGGTGGGGGCATTTATGGTCCCCCCCCCCTGGGGACTTCGAGGCTTGGTGAAGATACGCCATTTTAGATGAATTTTGAATAGGAAGTGTAGTGTGTACTGTGCATGTAGTTTGGTGTAGATAGTTAGAGAAATTTGTACTGGAGAGCATGCTGGCCTACTCTCTGTGTAACTGAGACATTGAAAAAGTTCAGCAAAGGGGGATGGTCAGGAACTAGTCCTGAGGGCTGATGAAACGGGAGCTCCAGCACTCCCTGTCATCAGCTTTCCATCCACCTCGGGAGTACTGCCCTGCTCGACTGGTGCTACAGTCTACTCCACATCTATTACCTATCTATCTATCTATTGCCAGACGCCATTATCCCGTAAGGGGTGACCATCTGACTTTGAGTTATTTGTTTTACGGGGAGGGGCACTAACCCTCCACCAACCCCCTTGCTGACACGTAGGGAGCACGTATGGTTTGGTTATATGGTTACCACCCAGCGTTGTAAATGGTTTCTTGGCTTATAGGAAGCCATTTGGCTTGTCACTCAATGTAAAGCCACCTGTAAAGGAAAGAAAAGCAATTAGAAGTGACGAGAACGATGAGAGAAATTGGAAAAGAGGATGGCAGGCACATAAAAAGAATGATAAAGGCTAAGGAAGAAGTAGGCAGCACTACATAAAGTGGGTGGATGATGGTCGCCACCACCTACACGAGGCATCTATTACCGTTCTCGTAAAAGAAACGAACAAATGCATAGACAGAAACACAGATACAAAACTTGACTTTATTATGCCTCTGCCCACCTAAGGTGGAGGAGGCATTAAGTGCTTGATTTGTCCGTGCGTGCGTGCATGGGTGGGTGCGTGGGTCAGTGCGTCCATAACAATATTGTGGGCACGATATCTCCAGAACCTATCGACGGATTTCCACCAAACTCTTGTCAGTGATGCAGTATGAGATGGTGAACTGATTAGTTCAGCTAGGTCAAGGGGTCAAAGGGCGAGATGATATAGGATCAACTTAGCTCATCCTTTTGGGTGCGATATCTCCTCAACCCCTTGACGGATTTCGATCGAACTTTTGTCGGTGATGCAGTACGAAAAGACGATGAACTGATTACTTCAGCAAGGTCAAGGGGTAAAGAGTCAAGGTCATAAGGGTTTGGGTGAGATATCTTTAGAACCTCCCGACGGATTTCGACAAAACTTTTGTCAGTGATACAATATGAAAGGATGATTAAATAATTAGGTCTACAAGGTCAGGTGTCAAAGGTTAAGGTC
This sequence comes from Coenobita brevimanus, assembly GCF_032717465.1. Taxonomy (NCBI): domain Eukaryota; kingdom Metazoa; phylum Arthropoda; class Malacostraca; order Decapoda; family Coenobitidae; genus Coenobita; species Coenobita brevimanus. Next base: position 23,497,041 of record NC_137023.1, on the reverse strand, counting down.
ATATGAGTGTGGGCGCGATATATCTTGAATCCCACGCGATATCTCCTGAGCCCCTCAGCAGAATTCGACAAAACGTTTGTCAGTGATATAGCATGAAGAGACAATGAACTGATCAGGTCAGCAAGGTCAAGGCGTCAAAGGTAAAGGCCATATGGATGTGGGCGCTGTATTTCCTGATTCCCTTGACGAACATCGACCAAACGTTTGTCAGTGATATAATATGAAGGGACGATGAACTGTTTAGGTTAGCAAGATCAAGCAGTCAAGGGTCAAGGTCATATGGGTTTGGGCGCGAAATCTTCAGAACCACAGACGAATTCCGACCAAGCTGTTGTCAGTGATACAGTATGAAGGGATGATCATCTGATTAGGGCAGCAAGGTCAAGCAGTCAAAGGCCAAGGTCATATGAGGTCAACTTAGTTTATCTTTAGTTTCACCTCAACCCACAATGAACCCTGCCACGGAGGTTGAATGGCAAGTCCCTGCGCAAGGCTTGGTGGAGGTATACCGACCGACGGTTTGCATCAACAGCTTGCGGCCCTAGTTCACAGCGTTTCATTATTTCGATTGCTGCCCGGAATGGTGCTATGTCTGCTCTTTGCTTTACTATAAATAACTTCATCTGTTATAAGTGTTCAGAACTCTTGATCTCAAGTTTTGTCCTGTCCATTCGGGTACTTTGTAAAAACAAAAATCTAACGATTTTACTTCTCTTTCCCCACATAGTCGCTCTGATAGCTCTGTACCTGCTGCATCTACTAATATGGCAGAAAATTTTTCATAAACTTTCTCCTTTTGTTCGACTTTAGACGGTTGTAGTGTTATCCTTCATCTCATGTCTGTCATTAATACTTCTCCAAATAATTATGTACTTCTGCTGTCAGTCCCTCGAGACTAGCGAGGCATATCGTAACGATGGGGTTTCTCAGATCCTTCGCCAGACCTGTGTTTCTGTGATGATACCCTGCTCTCGCCAGCTCTTTTTGCTTTTGTCCGTCAGTTTGTACTTCTCTTCTTGGTGGTAGTTTGCTCACTTTTAGGCCGTCCTCAATAAGGGCGAGCACTCCCAAACTTTTAAGAATCGCTCAGTGGTTTTATTATCTTCCGATCTCTCTTCAGCCGGAAAAGTTTCAAGGACCTTTCATATCATAACCGTTCTGACCACCAGTATGGGTTCCATTAGGCATGCTCAGCTGGTAATCTTATATTCCTCTCTGATTCTTGGTCATCCTATTTTCGGGATTTCGGTGGAACCTTTGCTCTACCGCCAGACATCTCAATAGCTATTGATAGAAAATGACAAATCTCTCTCTCTCTCTCTCTCTCTCTCTTCATTTCCTCAGGTACAAACCCCTTATTCAGGCTTTCTGACCAATTCTCTACGAACAGAGACCTTCATTGTGCTCCGTCCAGTACATTTTATCACTCCTTCATCCTTGTTCACATCCACTGTCTTCCCATTCTTCAGCGTTTTACATCATTCTTCATTTCTGCCAGTGCAACATTCCAGGGAGGCTGCGGTGCCCCGGTGGTGTTAGTGTCCTCTTACCATAATACTGTATATGAGACACGAGTTTGTAGGGTTGGAGCACACGCCCTTGCAGACACATAGATTTGGAGCTGGTAGTATGTTGGCCTATAGACTTGTATATGCTTCATCCTGTAAGTTTTACCTGTAGCATATACTGACTGGCACATAGAGACGTAAACAATACAGCACGTCCAGTACCCCGTGTGTCACTGCACACACACACACACACACACACACACACACACACACACACACACACACACACACACACACCTTCCCCAACTGTACTGTGAAAGGTAAATTTTGGATACAAGTGTTCACTTCGACGAGAAGGTTCGATCCTGGAGTTCACCAACAGTCTAATGGAACTGCAGTGAGAAATCATAATTTCAATAACTTCCCCTCTATTTTGGGCAAGCGCATTATTTTTTAACAGTAACGTTTGACCAAAAAGTTTTAAACATGAATATTAATCAACAGTTTCCCAAGAGTATATTAACCGCATGCACTTTTAACCTTTACTGAATTATATTCCAGTACGGCATGTTGAAAGTACAGTATGACCATGACCCGTGACTTCAGAATATTTCCATTTTATTTTGTAATGTTATTAACTCGTCTCACATTCAGGTAACTATTAACACCAGAAGATAAAAATACTATTTTTACATTTCTGTATTTTTTATTGGTTAGACGAAGGAAGGGGGTGAGGCTCCACGAAAGCATATTAAACAGTGCGGTTTGGAAATAACCTCATCATTTTGTTAGCAGAGTTGTTAAACAAAAATAGACCTTGTTTTTGAACATGTTCATGACCACCATCATACTGACTCACTTTCCCACTGTTCTGACGGTCTGTGCAAGATCCTAAAATAGGAAAAGAAAACTCAGACTAAAGAAGCTGTCAAGAGAATGCCCAACTAAAAAGAAAGAAAAAAACAAAGACCATGCTGTCAAGTCTTCTCAGGCCTTAGGAAATTGTCATGGTTTCATTCCACAAACGAAACTAATAACAATTGCACTTCGTCTTATCATTCAGCAACGTCTCCATTACCCATATTCTTGAGTCACGTCATACCACTGTTTATGTTAGATTCAGGGATCGAAAAAGGCCACAAACCCCTACAGCCTTTTTCCTTACGCATCGACAGTAAGTAACTGGCCTTCTTAAAAAACAAACAGAAATACAGAGATTCCAACTTGTTCCAACGGAAACTAATTTTATTTGAGATGACCTAAACTAACCTCACAAAGCAACTAATCGAACTTGATTTAATTACCCTAATCCAGTCCAACCTAAACTTAACTAAAGTTGGCCTAGCCTAACCCGATCAACCTAACATAATTTCAACTTCCCTAATTTAGCTTATCAGCCAGACCTCATATCACCCAGCATAACATGATCAACTGGCCTAATCTAAACTAACATTACCGTACCTGTTCAATATAACAATTTAAACTGACTACACCTTGGTGATCAACCAAACCAATTCTAAAGTAACCAAACTATTCCTGGTCAGTCTAAGTATATCCAGACTAACCTACCTTAACCTATTGAACCAAACCTAATTTACACTAACTTAACCAGATCAGACAAACCTAATCTAAACTAACTTAATCTGATCAACTTAACCTATGTAAGATAACCAAATTTATCCTGATCAACCAAACCAAATTTAAACTAGCTTAACCTATCAGAACCTAGCTATTCTGATCAATATGGGCCACTTTTTTTTCCACTTCCTCTCCACACATTTTTGTTATTATTATTATCATTATTATTATTATTATTATTATTATTATTATTATTATTATTATTATTATTATCATCATCATTATTGGCTCAGGGTACTTAAAATCTTCCATCAATTTCTTACTCCCTATTCAAGAACACTTCACCTTTTCTTCCTACAACCCTGAATTTACCTTTAATTTTATCTCCTACTCTTTTATTCTTTTAGACACAGGTATTGTTGCTCAAAAATATCCCGAAGACTGAGAACAATTTTAAAAAGACCCTGTCCACTGTTAGCAGGCAGCACGGAATCATCTGCATACATCCAAGTTAAAATATTCCACTTCCCGCCATTCATCACCAGCCTCACTCCTTCCCTCACACAACCATTTTGGCTTCTCTCAGACCTCAACATTTTTATTTCTCTCCCTGCCATGGACGAACTTGGACATTTTGTTTAGGCTAAATCCACACCTAATACCTGGGGAAGTCCTACATGTCCAAGGAATTATCGAGGTAGTTTTCAATCTCCTGACTACTAATATTCCCTGTGGCTTAAGGAATTATTCTTTTGATGGTGTGAATATCTTAATGCGATTGTAGAGGGAAAGCAAGTTAAAATTAAGGCAGCCCCATAGCAACACCAGCATTTCTGTGTGACGAAAATGAAAATCTCTTAGGTGGGAGGTGGTGTGTGGGATGATGGGAACACGATAGGGGATGCAAGCAAGGGCATAGTGGAACGAAGAGGTGAGAACACAGTAGTACAAAAGAAGAAAGCATATAGTGAGCGGATGGGAAGCTGTGGCATGGAGGAATTTGAGAGACGGGACAGAGAGTTATATGTAGGGAAGTAGGGAGGTAAAAAGAGTATAAAGAGAGACTAGGAAGAGAGTGGACGAGGAGTTTGGAAGGAATTTTAGTATAAAGTGGAAGGAATTTACGAGAATGTTCTAAGACAGGATGATAGAGATGGTACTTGGGGGGTGAAACATAAAAAAATGGAAGATTGCTGGTGGAGAAGGGAGAAAAAGTGATCAGATTGGGAGAACACTTTAAGGAATTGTCAAACACAGAGATTGAAAGAAACGCGAATATAAGTGGCTGGGAAATGTCTGGGAGAAGGAGGGAAATGAGCAGGGAGGAAAAGATTAGTAGGATGGAAGTAATGGAAGCAATGAAGAAAGTCAAAATGAAGAAAGTCCTACGAATTGATGGAGTGTGTGATGATATGCTGAAGCATGGGGGAGAGATAGTAGTAGAATGAATGTGAATGAAGTGTCGATTGGCCTGGATGGAAGGTAGAGCCCTGGATGATTGGAAGTCAGGTAAAATTATTTCCCTGTACAAAGGCAAAGGGGAAAAAGAAATGTGTGGTAATCATAGGCTGATTTGTATTCTTAATGTAATAGGAAAAGTATATGGTAGGATACTTTTGACAGAGTTAGGGAAATAACTGAGAAATTAGTTGGAGAAGAACAGGAAAGTTTCAGGAAGGGAAGGGTTTATGGTGATCAGATATTCATTCTAAGGTGTATACTGGAAAAGTTTCTAAAAAAGAGAAAGAAGTTGTATGCGGCCTTCATGGATTAAGAGAAAGCATTTGACAAAGTGGCTTGAGAAGGAATGTGGAAAATATTAAACATATATGGAGTAAGTGGGAAGCTGTTGAATGCCGTGAAGGGTACGTGCTAGAGCTGCAGTACGTGTGGATGGTGAGCTGAGTGAATTTTTCTATCTAGATGTTGGACTGAAACAGGGATGTGTCATGTTCCCAATGGTTGTATATGGATAGAGTTATAAAGAAATAGAAGGTACAGCAGTGGATGTTGAAGCGGCCCTAATGAGAGACGGCAGTGTTTGTAAAGTTCCTCTTCTGATGTTTGCAGATGATACCACATTATTAAAACAAGTAGAAGGGGGAACTGCAAAGCTTTGTGCATGATTTTGGGAGAGTATGTTAGAAACGGAATCTAAAGGTAAGTGTAGGGAACAGTAAAATTGTGGTGTTTGAGAGAAATGCCGTCGCTGAATGAAGAGTGAGAGTGGATCGTAAGGAAATAGAAAATGTGAGTCCATTTAAGTTCTTTGGTAGTAAGATGAGTAAGGATGGAGGTTTAGAGGATGAAGTGCCTGAAAAGTTACAACAGGGAGGAGAAGTTGCTGGTTCATCGAAAACAATAATAAGAAATTGGGAAGTGAGCATGGAAGTAAAAAAGTCGCTGCATGATAGTATTGTGATACCAACTCTAACGTATGGAAGCGAAGCTTGGACCTTGTTGGAGGGACACACGTCAAGAGTGACAGCAGTGGAGTTGAGTTATTTGAGAGGAGCATACAGAGTTATAAGGAGAGACAGACTGATAAATGACGAAGTGAAGAAGCGTTGTGGTGTGGATGTGGATGTGATAAAATGCATTAGGAGAAATACAGGGAGGTAGGTTGGCCATGTGGAGAGGATGGAGAGTGAGAGATTAATGATGAGAGTGTATGTGACTGAGGTGGATGGGGGAGAGAGAGGTGATGATCAAGGATGACTTTTTTTTTTTTTTATGCGAGGAAGAAGGAACCAAAGGCCGCGAGGCCACAATTGTTGTTCCTTCCAAGAGAAAAACAAAATACAAGAGAGAGCCAAATTCAAGATCCGATCATTTCAACATGCCTGGACACACTGCGTTTGAAAGACTAGAGATCATAGGAAGCAGGAAATACAGACAGAGGGAGACAGTTCCAGAGCTGACCTGTTGCATAAATGAAGGACTGGGAGTAACGGCTAACTCCTACATTAGAGAGTTGAACAGAAAAGGGATGAGAGTTTGCTGCTAGGCGAGTGCTACGCGCCAGTCGTAAAGGTGGAGGAATGCATGCAGACAGTTCAGATGGAGGGATAGAGTGGAAAAGTATTATGAGAGAGGAGGTGTAAGTTAAGGGAATGGCGACGATATTGTAGGGGACAGGGCGACGTGGAGGCCATTTGTCTGTGGCCACACCAAACGGCTGTAGGGCGTCTGGCTATGTTTAGATAGACAGGATAGATAGCGAATCACTTACATTTACTCTACCATTTATATGTCCTCTGGATTACTGCCCGTCGTACATATGATCATCATGTTGTCAGACACCATAGTACAAATACATGAGTTATATGAAAGCCTTCTTCATTATACATTTTCTTATATTTCGTTTATAAAAACGCACGGGCGCGTCATACCGCGGCAGTTGTAATGTTTTTTTTAATGTGTGTGTGTGTGTGTGTGTGTGTGTGTGTGTGTGTGTGTGTGTGTGTGTGTGTGTGTGTGTGTGTGTGTGTGTTAACAAAGTGACTCAAGCAGTTTTAATATTATATTACCCAATTCTGTCGGAAGGGTTTAAGGTCGGTGAGGTGGTGGCCTGTTATTTTGAGGAGTAGTTAGTCAGAAATCAGTGCCATATGGAAAGGTCTGTTTAAATAGTTTTATCCGGTTTTCACCACACTTGATGGAGAGATGAAGGTAATACAATAACGAAATTATTTGACTGAAAATAATCAGTCAGGGTTCCTTGTCAAAAGTTGGAGCCTGTAACTCAAAACAAGTCTTACTATATAGGTGTCACTCCAACCAGGTGGAAGAGCAGAGGGTACGGAAGGGCCTAAAAGAAAAAAAAAAAACATTTTGAGAACAACAGGTTACTGTCACGGTCACAGGACAAGGTCAGTTCAAGCAGTTTTAATCTAATTTGGATTAAATTTGGTGAGTGTTAAGCGTCAGTAAAAAATGAACGCATCTGATTTTGTTGTGTAGAAGGTCAAGGCCATAGATAAACGTTAAATTTTCTGTCCTTACAATAACAGTGGGGTTTGGGTGATGGATTCTCCTAGTGCTTCTTCTTGTTCCCTTCAAATGTTCTCGCTTTGCAGAAGCATTAGTAAGGTGACCCCCCGCTCCTTCCACTTCCTCCAGTTACCTGATAATTACTTTCATCTGTTCTTATTCCAGAGTTTTTAATATATCCTCTACTCTTTCTCTCACTGATGGCGCACAAACAGTTTTGTTTCTGCCAACATCAAGAGATCTTTTTTCAACGAAAAGAAGCCCTCATCACCAAAAGAGTTTAAGCTTTAAATTTAAGAAAATAAACTTCAGGTCTTCTTACTATGAAATAATTTTTTAATGTAGAGAATGGTCTTAATGGGACACTGATAATTTTTTACCTACATTTGTAAGTTGGGTCTGCCTTTTTTTCTAATTATCATGGGATCCTCTTAGTCTCATGCTGGAAGAATTAAATGCTAGCAAAAACGCACAGAAATATTCCATTCGACTTTCAGACTGCTGTCCCTACTTTATATCAAACAAATATGCTAACGATATGGTTTGTTGAGTGCATTTAACAACTAATGTAATGCCCAGGCTAAATACTGCTAACGATATGGTTTGTTGAGTGCATTTAACAACTAATGTAATGCCCAGGCTAAATACTGCTAACGATATGGTTTGTTGAGTGCATTTAACAACTAATATAATCTATCTATCTATCTATCTATAGCCCGACGCCCTAATCCCGCAAAGGGTGGCCGCAGACAAAACGCCTCCAAGTCACTCTGTCACCCACCATTTGACTCCCCTCCCCCCAACTCACCCCCCCCTCCCTCATATACCTCTCAACTCCATCCCTCCACCTCATCCTCGGTCTACCCCTCCCTCTCCCTCCCTCCACCTCACCCACATACACCCTCTTAGTCAGTCTTTCACTCTCCATCCTCTCCACATGTCCAAACCACCTCAGTGTATTTCTCCTAATCTTTTCAACCACATCCACATCTACCCCACAACGTTCCTTCACTTCTTCATTCGTCAACCTGTCCCTCCATGTCACTCCACATGCTCCTCTCAAGTAACTCATTTCCACTGCTCTCACTCTTGACTTGTTCCCCTCTTGCAAGGTCCACGCCTCGCTTCCATACGTCAGGGTAGGGATCACAATACCATCATGCAGAGACTTCTTAACTTCCATACTCACTTCCCTATTTCTCATCACTGCTTTCAGCATGCCTACAACCTTCCTTCCCTGCTGTACCCTTTCACGCACTTCATCCCCCAAAGTTCCATCCTTACTCATCACACTACCCAAGTACTTGAATGCACTCACAATCTCCATATCCTCACCATCCAACCTCACTGCACACTCTGTGACTTCATTCCTCTCAAACACCATAACTTTACTTTTGTTTACATTAACTTTCAGCTTCCTCCTCCTACACACTGTCCCAAATTCATTCACCAAACCTTGCAACTCCCATTCATCTTCACTCAACAATACTGTATCATCAGCAAACAGCAACACCGGAAGTTTCCAAATCTCACCCTCATTCGTTAGGGCCACCCCCACATCCACTGCCCTACCTTGTACCTCCTTTACGACCCCATCCATATATATATTAAACAGCCATGGAGACATTACACACCCCTGTTTCAGTCCCACATTGAGATCAAAGAACTCACTCAGCTCACCATCCACTCGCACCGTAGCCCTAGCTCCCTCGTACATACTCTTCACAGCACTCAACAATTTCCCCTCCACTCCATATATTCTTAATACCTTCCACATACCTTTCCTATCTATTCTGTCATAAGCTTTCTCCAAGTCCATGAAGGCAGCGTACACTTTCCTTCCCTTCTCTAGATACTTCTCCACTAAACATCTTAGAACAAATATCTGATCTACACACCCTTTTCCCTTCCTAAATCCCCCTTGTTCTTCTCCAACTAGCTCCTCTGTCATATGCCTAACCCTATCAATGAGTATTCTACCATATATTTTACCAGTCACACTAAGAAGGCAAATACCCCTATGGTTACCACATACTTCTCTCTCCCCTTTTCCTTTGTACAGAGGAACAATTATATAATGCCCAGGCTAAATACTGCAGTGTTTCCTATAACATCTTATCCCTAAAGGATTTTATTTATCCGGTTTATCGTGTTAGGCAATGTGGAGAGGATGGAGAGTGAGAGACTAACGAGGAGAGTGTATGTGAGTGAGGTGGAGGCCGAGGATAAGGTGGAGGGATGGAGTGGAGAGGTATATGAGAGAGGGGAATGTGAGCTGGGAGCAGAGCAGTGAAATGGCGGGGAACAGAGCGACATAGGGGCGATTTGTCTGTGTCCACCCCTTACGGGATTGAGGTGTCTGGCAATAGACAGAGGTAGAGTAAGTCATCTGCTACGTCGTTACACGTAGCCTACTCAGTTGTACGCCAATTAATAATTTTTATCAATTAGTACCCTAAGTTCTTACTTCCCCATCAAACATAAATATTCCTTCTCTCTTAAGGCCGCGTCCACACCAAATGCTTGCTGGCGGGAGAGAAGACGGATGGAGTTTTGCATCACTGTATCCCCTACAAGTCGCCCCACTGAACTCTGGCAGGTGCAAGGAAGCACTTCTTTGGGTTACTGCGATGTAGAACTCCTCCCCGCACCGGGATGCTTTTGGCGTGGATGCATCCTTAACCTTACCACCACACATATTCCTTTTAATACATCGCCAGACTCGATCATTCTCATTTTCGTTTTAAAAAAAAAGATAAATCATCACAGCAACCTTTGTGTACAAGGGTTTTATATAGTTTCAACAGAGTGAATTGTCTCCTCACAACTGCCCAAGTTGCTAACTAGATAGCTAGGCCTTTTTTAAATTTAATATTTTACCAACACATATCCTCTTACCCAGTGATCATTTTCCTTGATTAATCTACAAATAAAAAACAGACTGTCCTTTTTATTTCAGTCATATAATGAAACGGTGAATTGGAATCCATGTCACATTCTTTCTGATGTGTTAATTCTGTCAGGTCAGTGCGTCGAAGTATTTTCAACAAAGTAAACCTTGATTTTTTCCTCTCATACTTTCAATAAACTTTAGTGTTGTTATCTATAATCCTCTCTCCACATTATTGATGGAAATCCTGAGTCAACGTTTAAAGTATGATATAGTACCTATGTAAGGCCCCACCTACGAAGGGTAAGGCGACACAGGGACTAACAGGGTTGCAGAATCAGAGCCGATGCGCACGGGAGTAACTAGAGGTATTATTGCTTCAGCGCAGTCTGCACTCAGAAAAAGATCCATCTAGCCAAACGTTGTGCAGAGGTTGCAGAATGTGGAGGTTGCTTCTGCAGCCTCTACACAACGTAAGATCACCGATCAGTGGGCTCCACTACTCATAAGACTGGTTACGCAGCAGTCATTCAGCTGGCGTGATGCGTCATTAAGTACAACGGTATAGTAATTTTTTTGAAATTAAAAGTATACCCTTCAACGAATTTCGCCGTTACATATTTCCCGTCGTTTAGTCAAATACAACCAGAAATTCTCCGCTGCATCAGCTATTTTCTGCGATACACACCGATAACTCCTCAAGGACGAAGCTCTCCAGGCAGGTGATGGACAATGGTCTTTCACTGTCAGTCTGTCCTGCTTTTTGGCACACTTAACGTGCTGGTATGTGAGTTGTGGCTTGGTTTCCTCTTGTGAGTTTCTTCAAAATGATAATGCGATGTGTTGCTCTGTGAAACCAGAACACCGTGAAAATAAAAATATTTTGTCAGTGTCCTGTATGCTGCACACTGCCATGAAATATTTATACTCCACTTCATATCGATGTGGAAAATAAATTAGTGGAACGCAAAATGCTACCAACATTTTGTTCTACGCACTCCAATAGGAACATACTTTTTCTTCCTCTTCCCATTTTCATGTCCTTCTCTGACTTTGGCTAACTCGCCATTTAGAATTTCTTTTCTCATATCCACACTGTGTCCCGTTCTCCATGTTACTTTCAATCGCTCTTCTCATTCAGTGCCTTTTGACTTTCATTCCAATTTGATTTCACTCACTTTTCTTCATATCTTTCTCCTCTCTTCAGCCTCCCTCCACTCTGCCTCCCCACCGCCCTTATAAAGTTTATCCTCTGTTGACTTTCTTTTATTTAGTGTCTTTACTCGTTTTAATATTTCAGCGAACTCCTTCACCCTCTCTCTGCCTCTGTCTGTCTGTCTGTCTGTCTGTCTCTGTCTCTGTCTGTCTGTCTGTCTGTCTCTCTCTCTCTCTCTCTCTCTCTCTCTTACTTTTAAACGTTCCCTCCATCTCCTTTTCCCATTTACCCTCAAGACCACAGCTTTAAGACCCGAGAAAGCCGATCACGACAGCACCACCACAGCAGATCACCACAACACAACCTCAACAGCATCACAGTCATCCACCACAGCCTCACAGCACCACGACAGAATTAACACAACAGCACCACCACAGCCTCACAGCACCACGACAGAATTAACACAACAGCACCACCACAGCATCACAACAGCACCATCACAACATTTTCACATAACTTCCCTAGCATCACAGTCCCACCACAGCATTACTACAGCACCAGCACAGCATCAGCACAACCACCGTACAGACCACCACAGCACTACAAGAGCCTATCACCACACCAGTACCACAGCTCACCACAGCACCACTACACCAATACCACACCACTGCCACAGCGTCACTGCAACAATACCATAGCAACATCAGAGACCAGCGTAGCACTACTAGAGCTTACCAACATTACATCACTACAGTACCACCACATCACTGCCACACCACTCCATCTACCACCATTGTTACCAACACAGCACCACAACAGCACCATCACAGCAATACATCACCACCAGCACAGGATTACCGAAACGCAGCACCCCTTTCATCACATCATCTCCTCACACTATCACTTCCACAGCACCAACAACTTGAATCGCTACAGCACTGTTATTATACTTTCACTTCGTTCACCTTCAATAAACGTAAATTTGTCACGATCTGTAGCTTGTATGATGAGTTGTAACAAAGCTGTTCGTCATGAAAAAGTGTTGTGGAAAGGATGTACAACGGTAGTGCTGGCTGTCCCAAAGCTACGAGAAATAAGCTGGAAAAGGACGATTACTCCACAAAGTCAAAGTGGACGAATCATGGGACCATCACATCATCACCCACACACCACAACAACCTTAGAAAAGTCAAGCGTTAACCATTACAGTACGAATGACGAGTTTATTAGTGCATTTCTTCCACTTCCACTCGATTACATTTAGCTAAGGAGAAGCTTTTCGAACTGGAGGGGTTATAAATGGCCTTTATTATCACTTTCTTTACAAGAGGTCCGCAATAAGCTCGCTCATAATGGTTTGGAATTAGCATTAACAACGTGAAAAGTACGTTCAAGGTAGCAACAGAGTATAACATCACAGTGATCAACAGCAGAGTATTTAGTTGAATAGACACCTTCAATACTGTACAGTGTTCATAAATCCTCTACAGTACGAAGGGACATCTTCAGTTTGAGTACAATCGTCTGGAGACAAGAAGTATAACAAAATAAGTCTCTACCAAACTGACTGGGTAAGTGCCACCCACAGTCAATAATGATACCAGTTTTAAGTCACTCTAATATTACTCTCTCCCAACTGTATATAATCGTTGACTCTAACAACAACAAAATATTCCATTCCTTCCGACCCTGTGACTGCTAACTTCAATTAAAAATATACATATACAGTATATACTCGTATTTACGGAAAGAGAATAACTAACAGTCACCAGAAGCAAAGAAATCCCTCCAGCACGTTGAAATTATTTTAATTAGCTCACCATCTCACCAACTCACTCTGGATGAGCGCCATGGGACACATAGCTTCAATCACCCTCCGACCTCCATGCAAGTCTTTAGGTAGTGACTCTTCCCCTCTTCAGTATCTTCCGGCAAGAGCGATCGACTCTTTTCAACCATGAATTTCGCAGTCCTCCCATTTTCTCCTGCGCCCCAGTAAGAAAGGGAGCACCAATTCCTTTAAGGTGCGGATTTTCGTCTCTTGTACACAAATATCGTTAACGTCAAATACTTAAACTAATCCATAACACAATTCGCCAGACCAGTATGACCTGCCACCAAAAGATTTTATCCTTCTTACAAAGGTTATACAGCAAAGGAGTTACTGAAGGATGTATGTAATCTTTCCAACTTGAAAATTTTCTCCCAGTTAAACTGAAATCGTAAGGAGAAAGTAAGAATAAAGTAATAAGATGTTCAATAATTGAAGACATTAATACTATGTGTTAGTAACCAAGGTGTCAGTAAAATATATATATATATATATATATATATATATATATATATATATATATATATATATATATATATATATATATATATATATATATATATATATATATATATATATATATATATATATATAGCTTTACCAACAATAACCTCTCTCTCTCTCTCTCTCTCTCTCTCTCTCTCTCTCTCTCTCTCTCTCTCTCTTGCCACAGATCCATCAACAGTCAATAACCAAAACACTGCCACAGAGCCTCCTACAATCACTGTGTCACAGTCATTGCCACGATCATTCAAGAATCACAGTAACACTTAAAACAGTGAAATATAACACCCATATCGCCACAGTTCATCAAGCACAGCACCACCTACGACTGTGAACCACTTTGTGGGTGTTTGAGCCAAAATTATTAATCAAATGAAAGACGTAATATTTTATGGACTTCCAACGTTTCACACTGATAACTGGAAAGCGTCAGAGAGCGCATTCCTCTGTCAATGCTATTGCCATTAAAAGGGATCCGGATCTGGATCCGGATCCAGATCAACGCCCAAACTTATTCATTTGTTCCTTGGCCCATGCCCCACCCTTCCACAAAATTTCATCAAAATCCGTTCATCACGTTTTGAGTAATCCCGGATCCGGATCCATGGATATAGGATCCGGATCCTCCCCCAAATTTAATCAATTTGTTTCTTGGTCCATGGCCAACCTTTCCACGAAATTTCATTGAAATTTATTTATTATCCATCTACCACAGCAGCAACAAATAGCCAGCATCCCGTTTACTAAGGTCCATTATTCATTTACGACCACACTACAAATATTGAACAGCCACAGCACCACCTCAGGGCATAACAGCCACAGAATAAGTAACATTGCAGTTCCCTCAGCACAAAGAACAATTAACGATCGCAGCACTATCACAACACAGAACAGCCACAACGTCACAGTTATTCAATTACCACAGAACTACAAGCATTCACTATCCCTGGCAGCACAAACAGTTAGTAGCCTCAGCACCACAAACTGTAGCCTCAGCACCACAAACAGTAACTTCAGCACAACAAACAGTAACCTCAGCATTCATTCACAACAGCATTCATTAACCAAACCACAGCACCACCAACTTTCACATGCAAAGAACAACACAAATGATCAACAATCACAACACCACATCACCATAATCATTCTTTTTAAAACCACAGCATCACACATATTTAACCTCAGCACAGAACTACGGTCATACCACCAACATTCATTTAACGCAGCAACACAAATACCTCACGTTCAGTACCTCCACCGCATTGAAACAACCAAAGCACCAACAACATTTATGTACACAACACCCACAGTATTTTATAGCTATACCAACACCATCACCACCAACACTCCTTTAACACATTTCCCAAATAATTAATACACACAGCACCTCATTTACACTGAGGAACCAAAGCACCAACAACATTCATTCAAGCAGCACACCATTAACAACCACACCAGCACTGCAGCACAGAACAACCATATCTTCATCACAGCACAACCAACATTCATGTACCGTACTCCTCAAGCATAAGTAATATTCATACATCACAGCACCATAAATATTTAAAAGGCACAGCAGAACAGCAGTACAAAACAGCAACAGCGGTTGTCACTCTCCACAGACAACCCTCCTCTGTTCCAACAAAAACAATTTCCCTAGCCAACGGGCGATACCTCTGACCACACAAAAATGACGTGGCCAATTCACACACCTGTCAGTTTAGATTGGTGGATCAATATGGGGCGTGTGGGGAGCAGAGCCTCACTATCACCTCAGTTTCGCCTCACTTTCACCCAATTTTCGCATCCCAGGGTGAATTACGGACAATGCGGTCTGGGGGGAGGGATTTGGGATGCAATATACGATGTGGGGAACGGATTCATGGATCTCTCTCTCTCTCTCTCTCTCTCTCTCTCTCACACACACACACACACACACACACACACACACACACACACACAACCAGGAAGCATGTAGTGACAGAGGCTTCAGAATAAAGTTCAGTACACCACGACTAATCATCACCTCGAGAATGTAAAATTTAGAAAAGTTTAAGAATATCCAGCTAAACCGAAAAAAATGAGTGACAGTACTGTAGATAGCGACAGTTAAGAAAGCTAGTCAGTTGAATTCATGGATACAGCAATTGAATTTACATCAAGAGAAATCTATCATCATCTTGTACAGCTTTAGGCTCTGTCCTATCACCAACTCTCTTCCTATTATTCATCAATGATCTTCTAAGCTGTACATCTAACCCTATCCACTCATACGCTGACGACTCCACCCTTCACCTTTCCATTCGGTTCCCGCAACGCCCATCTCAACAGTTACTTCAACAAGCAAGGGATGAGGCTGTGGCACACCTAATGTCTGACTTGGCTCGTATCTCTGACTGGGGTAAAAATAATATGGTTGTCTTTAATGCATCTAAGACTCAGTTCTTACACCTATCAACCCGACAAAATCTTCCACAGGTATACCCACTAATGTTTAATAATATTCAGCTTAATCCTGCATCATCCTTGAACATGCTTGGGGTTTCATTTACTCGGGACTTATCTTGGAAAGATCATATTACATCTCTTGTAAAATCTGCTTCCAAGAGATTGGGTGTGCTAAGCCGACTCCGCTCTTTCTTTACCCCTGCACAATTGTTGACTTTATACAGGGGTTTTATCCTTCCCTGTGTGGAGTACAACTCTCATGTGTGGGGAGGTTCCCCACATACAGCTCTTCTCAATAGGGTGGAGTCAAAGGCTTTTCGTCTCATTAACTCTCCTCCTCTTACTGACTCCCTTCAACTTCTGTCTCTTTGCCGCACTGTTGCATCTTTATCTATTTTCTATCGCTACTTTAATGATCACTGCTCCTCTGAACTGTCTGCTTGCATTCCTCCACCTCTACGACGGGCGCGTAGCACCCGTCTGGCAGCAAACTCTCATCCTTTTTCTGTCCAACTCTCTAATGCAAGAGTTAACCGTTACTCCCAGTCTTTCATTTATGCAACAGGTCAGCTCTGGAACTGTCTCCCTCTGTCTGTATTTCCTGCTGCCTATGATCTCCAGTCTTTCAAACGCAGTGTGTCCAGGCATCTCAAAATGATTGGATCTTGAATTTGGCTCTATATTGTATTTTGTTTTTCTCTTGGAGGGAACTGTTACTGCGGGCTCATGGCTTTTGGTTCCTTCTTCCTCGCATTAAAAAAAAAAAAAAAAAGTTCTCGTCACCACACACACACACACACACACACACACACACACACACACACACGTGCAAAATGGATAAGTGGTTAAAGTGCACCGAAAATTGAAAGAATAATATCTAGGTAGAAGAAAAAATAGAAGGAACGCTGAGAAGTTACAGTAAACTTTTTTTCTTTTTTAACTAATCCTGATGTGGCAGAAAGTAAGTACTTCTATAATAATCGGTCAAACTGTAATAGTAGTAATGAGTATGAGTATATTGGCAAGAGTTTCTGGTAAAATAACGTATTAGTATTCAATTGGTTTGTAATAGAGTTCAAAAATTGCCTATTAATTTGGTAGACTACGATACAGTAACATCAGTCAAAAATTACTTGGGCAAGAATCTGATTTTTAATCAGCAGCTAATTATTTCAATTCAGCATACTATAGATATCTGACAAATTAATGTTCTCATCTAACTCCCATAGAATACAGCAGAGGAAACACATCGCTATGTAATTATGTCACTTCCTCTACAGATTATATGTTCCTATAAACTTTTCATGACAGCTTCCTATACTGCATGATTGTCCCTCTTACTATTTCCTGCTGTCTTCATCTGGGGAGATTAGTGGGTGGTGTTGCCTTCTTGGTTTACTGTCCTTAAGCTCATGGAATTAGATATCATAGTTATAACCTTCTCTGCAGCAAACAGCCACGAGAGAACCAACACTGTAGATCTCGAGCTGTTTGCAGCCTTTGTACTCTTTTGTACTCCTCTGTACTCTCTCTCTCTCTCTCTCTCTCTCTCATCCCGGGGGAGTTGGGTCAGTTACGGACAACACGGGCTACGTTACATCACCCTGATTAAGTGTTCAACCATAAGCCTATTTTCGGGTTTCAAAATGACTGTAACCTTCTGGGTACGATTGTAGCCATTTAGATTCGAGTTAATTTCGTCTTTCAGGAGCAACTTCTTTGATGAATGGTAATCGTGGAATGACATCAAAGAACACAGTACAGTGAAAGGAAATGTTTACAAAACTAAGCTAGAATTTTGGTAAGGGTTAGTACTGTACTGGAATAAAAAATTTTGTAATAAATTTCTCGAGGAAAAATGTATCAATCCCAGTTATAAACAATTGCGTGTGTGTGTGTGTGTGTGCGTGTGTGTGTGTGTGTGTGTGTGTGTGTGTGTGTGTGTGTGTGTGTTTTTATATAAACTAAAAATAAAAGAAAGCGAAATGTGCATTAGTATATGAAAAAAAAAAAGTATTTTCTGTTAATGATTTTGTTTTCCTTTAATCACGAGCCCATTTTATATCTATCACCTGGCTTGAATTGTGATAATCTGGTTACTGCTCATGCAATACTTAACAATTTTCATTTATATTGTTGGCTTCTGTTGTCCCATTAAAAGTGTTGGGATCCAGTGCTAGGCTACTTAGTTCAAATACTAATGGCGTGAGTGACTAGCCGTTTTTCCCATGAGTGGCAACATGTGAGCAACAAACCTCAACCAACTCGCGTGTTAAGGATTCATGGGTCCGGATGCACAAACTGCCCTAAAGCTACACGCAGCCTTAAGTTGGGTGGTTTAAGGCCATAGGTCGCTAAGGCCCACGCACGAAGCACCTGCAGGAGGAAGTAGGGTAAGCCTCGGTAAGGTCACCTCAGCCACTGAGGCTAGGTCGGAGCAGCCTTACCGCACTGTGACCCGTAAATAAATTATTCCGATTTTGTATTCTCTACAGCACAAACCGGGCCAAACTTGTTATTGTGTGTCTCGGACTGATTGGTGGCTGCCTGTGAACTAGATCGCGCTTTGCGAAGGGAATGGAGGTTTCAGGGATCCATTGAACCCCATTAACAAAAGTTATGAACATGCACTGAGACAATATTGCCTCCCCAGGAGTGAATTCCTTCGTTTAACAGAACTGGAGCCTCATACTGGGAGTGACACATGACACTCCCATGCCATTCCTGCCCACACAACAAGTTTTGGCAGCCTAGAGGTTCTACGCTAGTGGGAATTTTCGGATTGTTGTTGGATGTACCTGTAATATTCATTAGTCAAGTGTATCCGGAGTGGTATCACGTGTGATAGTTGCTCTTTACAGAAAAGGACTCAGAAAAAATAAAATGCCCAGTGGTTTGCTGAGAACAGAGACTAGAGGGTTTCCACAGAATAAACAATTTTCCTTAAGTGCTTGGGTCCCCTTGGGGAAGGAGGGAAAACATACGTCCCAAGTATCTCTGCTTGTAAGTGGCGACTAATAGGGCCTTTTTGTCTTCAGTCTTTTTCTCCTTACTATTCACTTCTGTCTTCTGCCCTACCCCTTTCCTTGATATATGCTAGTTTTTTCTGATCTTTATTGTCCATCTATTCCTACATGGCCATGCAGCCATATTATGGCTTGGTGATAATTCTTCATTATTCCTTCCATCCTAAACTGCATGGAGAAGTGGACTGAACCCTCATACCAATTAAGGCCCCAGATCAGAAAGAACATGTATTCGTTATGGCCATGCAGCCATATTATGGCTTGTCGATAATTCCTCATTATTCTTCTAAAGTGTATGGAGCAGTGGATTGAATCCTCATACCAATTAAGGCCCCAGATCAGAAACAACATGTATTAGTTAATTGCAAAGGGGTTCCATTCGCTGAATGTGCAAGTTGTTTTTGACATCAACAAATTGATAATGAGTTTAATGACAGATATCCTGGTAGCACTCACACTGCCTATATCTGGGCTAATTCTAACCTCCACCAGAGATCTTAACCAAGGTGTGTATGGTGACAGTTTCCTGCTAGGCAACTGTGGTTGCTGATTACTTTGTGTGAAGTTAGGCAATGGTTAAGTAAAACATGGCAAAAATAATGGTAAATTCCTATTCATATTCCTACTCCTTTTCATTAATTCTAAACTCTCCCATCTTACCGATGTTATAGAGGTTGTGCAGGTGTAAAGCTCTTCATCACTAATATCGGGACGTCTTTTCTTTGCGCCCGACATTGTTTTCAATTAATAACTGGTACTTGCTTATCCTTGACTGCTGTGTTATTTCTCGCTCTGACCCCCAGCTGATTCATGAAGCTCTGTGATTAGTCCAGTGTTTCTGTGTTCTGCCGTCTGGTTGGTCGGCAGTGTCTCAGCTGACGCACGAGCCAGCCTTAGCTAAGGCCAATGCACTAAACTTTAGTTGGCTGTAAGACAAGGCAGGGGACGTCGTGCATGGGCCTTAGAGGTAGCCGCAGGGCCCCCTTTACTGTTTCATATAAGGCCAACATTAAGGCTGCCTTCTGACGGAGCTCTGTGCATACCGGCCATAGATCATATTTAGTTGGATCGTCTTAACCCACAAGACCACCAAGTTGTCTAATAGGTTAATATTTACCGCCCAGTGTAGTAAGAGATTCCTTTGTCTACAAGAAAGTATATGTCTTGTCACTTAAAATAGTTACCACATCATGTGAGTGGATGGCAGATGTCCCCACCTGTCAGTATTAAAACAAAAATGCATCAATCATGGAATACCCGGGGCTGCAGTGGCCAGTAATATGTATTAAAAACTTTGGGTTTGGTGCAGGCTATTATAGCTGGCACCGGGGTTCGTATTTGTAACAACCCTAACCAAGTTAAAACATAAATTTACATATCTACAGTTAACTCTCATCACATGTTTTGTTTGGTACACTGTCACTCTCACATTAACTGTCACTTGATAATGGAGTGTGTGCTGACTGTATATACGAAGGCAAACACATGTACAAGCAATCATATCCAAAAGTTTGTAAATGTAGTCCCAGCTGTTGACCATTCCACACAGTATACTAAGCTATGTTGTCACCGCTGTGTTGGTGGTGGTGGGGGGGGGAGGGGAGAGGATTTTGACTGTCACCCATTGGGGCTGCGGTGACCGTGCAGAAAATAATTTTCCTTTCATTTACGCAAATAATGTCAGTTCCATCTGAATAACGAAACAACAATAACAATAATAATAATAACACCAATAGCATCAACAGCAAGAAACGGTAACAACAACAACAACAACAAAAACAACAATAACGACAAAAAATACTAATAATAAAGACAACCACAACAACAACAATAAAGACAAAAAAAAATATCAATACTAATAAAAACAACAACAACGATAAAGACAAAAAACATCAATACTAATAATAAAGACCAAAACAACAAGAACAACAACAATAATAATAATAATAATAGTAATAATAATAATAATAATTTACTGAAAAAAATTCAAGCACTCAATTACTGAAGTTGCCCCCTCCCTTGCACCTAAGCTCACAACCGTTAATCATGCAGTGTGTTCCCTTCCTAAATGTGCATTGTTACTTTTATTTCTGTGCTGGAAATACCGGTCAATCATGATGATGGATAAAAGTTATAGTTTTTAAATTTAATTCAGCGCTCTGTTCTAATTTGCTCCAATGATGGAAACAATATTTTATTTCGTTTGTTAATCCCCTTTTTTTAATGACTATTCTCGCGCTATATTTATACTCGGCTTCAATCTCCAGTTACCGTATGAAGAGAAAAAATATATGTACAGTAGATACTTATACTCTGAAGTTTTTCGCGATGGGTGTTAATCAGATTTAATTAATTATCAATGTTCTCAAAATAGTGATGCAATTTTTGAACAACGATATTTTGCTTATCGCCATCAGTCCAGTTATGGACTTATTATTTATTTATTTATTTATTTATTGCTTGATATGTCGAGGTGATATTTGGTCGACTTTATGAACGGGAGAGGTTAGCTAATGTTTTATTAAACCTCTTCAACACGACATATTTTTCTTGTGTTGAATAAAATCGTCAGGAGAATGCAATATCAAATAGGATAATACGACGGAAAATCTCTTTATATATTCTATTTCGGGTATAATTTTAGAAGTAACCAACGTTACCAATTTTCATTATATTACGTCCCTGAACTATTCTAACTAAAACTTACCTTTTAGGCCTAGTTTGAGTTGGGGGAGCAAATTTTGTAGGGGTAGTCATCAGTCAGTAGCTGATGAATGTCGCGCCATATTGGCTGGTGCAGGCGTGTGCACTCGGTCTATGTCAGGCCCTAGGTTAGGTTAGGTTAGTTAAGTTAGGTTAGGTTAGGTTAGGTTAAGTTAGTTAGTTTGGGTTAGTTTAACGCAAAATAGTGTGTTTTTAATTAATTTTGAGGGGATAACCCCTCTTTTGGAAATCTTACTTAAAATTCCAAAAGGGGGATTTTCCCCCCAAAATGAAAGTCAAAACTATTTAAAACACAGTATTTTGCATTGAAAAACATAAAAATAATAATAAAAGAAAACGTTGGTTACTTCTAAAAATTTACCTTATTTCGCAATTGAGGCGTTCAAAGATTAGAGCAGAACACTTTCTTGGAAAACTCGAGATTCCAATGGGTTCCTACGCCTTTACTGGTGAGTTTTTAGTTGGTAACAGAATTTATTGAATGATTATCACATGCAAAGAGAATTGAAACTCTACCTCACATAGGAATAAAATTATTAGGTTCTGCTTAACGTGGCGGTTGGGTCGGGCCGGGTTGGGTCAGACCGCATATTTCCAAACTTAATTGAGGGTAAACATCGCTCTCTTATAATCACGTTAGAAATGGGTTAAATATAACTAAAGACTACCATCATTGCCTAGGGAATGCAGCATGGTCTCAACAAAATTCTCCAGCACTCTTAAAGATGACTCTTCACTCCTTCCCGTAAAAATTGGTTGACTATACTGAATTTCTTGGCCATATTTCATAAAAATTGTGTTTGTACAGTTTGATCTTTAACCAAATAGAACCATGCAAAGAACCTAAATCCTAAATAATAAGAAAGAATTGTGGGAGTATATGACCAATGAACAACTGTACCAAGTTTAAAGTGATTTGGTGAAGTAATGAAGGCATGATAAATGAGAAGTCTTGGAAATAAAAAGAAGAAGAAGAAGAAGAAGAAGAAGAGGAGAAAAAGAGGAAGAAGAAGAAGAAGAAGAAAAAGAAGAAGAAGAAGGAGGAGGAGGTGGAAACTAAGCAAATTCAGTATGGTCTCCACTATGGTGAGATCATATTTATGCTGGATAACTTCATTCCTTCTTAACTGCAAAGACTGTATAATAATGTGTGTGATGCAATAAACTGTGTTAAATATGACAAAAAAATGCATGAGCTGGGTTACCTGTATGGATGGGATGGTAAAAGGTTGGAAATGTGTCCCTATATAAAAATTAGGGTGACTGAATTGGGTGCAAAAATTATAAACGAATAAGTCTTCTGGGTCCTGAGGGTAAAATATATGAAATAAGACATAAAGCAAGGTGGATACGAGCTTCAGATGTGCGAACAGCATGGCTTCTAGACTGGTAAGGAAGGCGTCAGTCCAATTTTAACAGTTAAGCTGATACGATGGAGGGCATGCGAAAAGTGCAAGATATTAATGGTCTGGTTAAAACAATGAGCGACAACCAGAGTGCACTAAGCCTGACCCATGATGACGTCATGAAGCCCTATGAAGCCTAGCCTCCCACATTTTCTCCCATATCCTCTCTCTCTCTCTCTCTCTCTTCATGTTTTGCTCTTCTCATCTCTGATTCTCTTCTACCTCCATCACACTCCCCTTCCGTCCCTAATTCTCCCCTTCCCTTTCCTTCTCCCTTTCCCTCTCCACTCTTCCTTCATCAACATCTTCCTTCCATTTCTCAATCCTTCCTTCCTTCCCCTCTGTTTTTGTTCATCATCACATTCTGCCTTACTTCTTACCTATCATCTTTACCTCATTCTTCCCTTTTCAGTATTTTCTCGTCCTTGCAAGCAACATTTTTACTCATTATTGTATTTTTAAAAATCTGATTTGCTAAAGATGTCATGGTTATTAGTATTGTTATCATTGTTAGTGATGTCCTTATTTTAGTGTTATTAGTGTGATAGAATTATTAAGTGTTAATATTGTCACTGTAATAGTGTTTTCAACGTGTTAGTGCTGTGAGTGTGTTAGTGTTGGCAGTGTGTTAGTGTTGGCAGTGTGTTAGTGTTGTCAGGGTGACAGCGTTGTCATGGGTTAGTGTTGGCAGTGTGTTAGTGTTGTCAGGGTGATAGCGTTGCCACTGTGAGCGTTGACTGTGTTAGCGTTGCTATTTTAATAACAGCCACACAAACACAGTCACAACGCTCACAGTGGCAACGCTACACCTGACAACACTAACACACTGTTGTAAGTGTTAATGTTGTCAGTGTTCGTTGTCTCTTAATGTTATTGTTGCCAGTGTTCGTGGTGTGTTTGTGTTGTCAGTGTTCGTAGCTTCAGTGTGTTGGCTTCGTCAGTGTTCAAGTTGTCAGTGTTAGTGCTGTCGCTGCTTTAGTGTTGTCAGTGTTAGCGTTGTCGCAGTTAGTGTTGCTCTTATTAGTGGTTAGTGTTGCTTATATCAGTGGTGTCAGTGTTCGTGTTCCTATGTGTTAGTGTTGTCAGTATTCGAGTGGTCAGTGTTCGTGTTGTCAGTGCTTTAGTGTTGGCAGTATTCGTGTTGTCAGTGTTAGTGTTGTTAGTGTTCGTGTTTTCAGTGTGTTAGTGTTATCACTGTTCATGTTGTCAGTGTGTGTTAGTATTGCTTGTATTCGTGTTGTCAATGTTAGTGTTGTCAGTGTTCGTGTTGTCAGTGTGTTAGTGTTGTCAGTGTTCGTGTTGTCAGTGTGTTAATGTTGTCAGTATGTTAGTGTTGTCAGTATGTTAGTGTTGTCAGTATGTTAGTGTTGTCAGTATGTTAGTGTTTTCAGTATGTTAGTGTTGTCAGTATGTTAGTGTTGTCAGTGTATTAGTGTTGTCAGTATGTTAGTGTTGTCAGTATGTTAGTGTTGTCAGTATGTTAGTGTCGTCAATGTGTTAGTGTTGTCAGTGTGATAGTGTTGTCAGTATGTTAATGTCGTCAATGTGTTAATGTTGTCAATGTGGTAACGTTGTCAGTGTGTTAGTATTGTCTGTATTCATTCCAGTATGTTAGTGTTGTCAGTGTGTTAGTGTTGCCAGTGTGTTAGTGTTGTCAGTGCGTTAGTGTTGTCAGTACGGTAGTGAAGTCAGTGTGTTAGTATTGTCAGTGTTCATGCTGTCAGTGTGTTAGTGTTGTCAGTATGTTAGAGATGTCTATGTGTTAGTGTTGCCAGTGTGTTGGTTTTGTCGGTATCCATGTTATCATCGTGCTGGTGTTGTCAGTGTGTTAGTGATATCAGTATGTTGGTGTTGTCAGTGTTAGTGCTTTCAGTGTGGATGTTGTCAGTGTGTTAGTGTTTTCAGTGTGTTAGTGTTGCCAGTGTGTTAGTGTTGTCAGTGTGTTAGTGTTATCAGGATGTTCGTGTTTTCAGTGTTCATATTGTCAGTGTGTTAGTGTTGTCACTGTGTCAGTGTTGTCAGTGTGTTAGTGTTGTCAGTATGTCAATGTTGTAAGTGTGTCAATGTTGTCAGTGTGTTAGTATTGTCAGTGTCCTAGTCAGTGTTAGTGTTGTCGATGTGTTATTGCCCTCAGTGCGTAAGTGTTGTCAGTGTTTTATTGTTGTCAGTATTATAATGTTGTCAAAGTGTTATTGACCTCAGTGCGTTCGTTTGCCACTGTGTTACCGTTGCTATTTTTAGCGTTGTCAATGTTATTAATGCCAGTGTTCGTGTTGTCTTTGTGTTAGTGTTGTCAGTGCTCTTGTTGTCAGTGTTCGTGTTGTCAATTTGTCAGTGTTGTCAGTGCTCGTGTTGTCAGTGTATTAGTGTTATCGATGTGCTATTTCCCCCAATGTGTTAGTGTTGTCACAGTCTTATTGACCTCAGTGTGTTTATGTTGTCACTGTGTTAGTGTTGGTGTTATTGGTGTTGTCAGCGTCAGTGACGCCAGTGGTCATGTTGTCTTTGTTTTAGTGTTGTCAGTGTTGGTGATGGCAGTGTGTCAGTGTTATCTGTTCATGTTGTCAGTGTGTTAGTGTTATTGACGTGTTGATGCCCTCAGTGTGTTGGTGTTGTCACTGTGGTAATGTTGTCAGTGTGTAATGCTTCTGAAGAATATCAACTCACAACATTCCTTTTAATAAAAATGTTGGTGTAGTTTTCTTACAAAGGATCGTGCTCATTTATCACCTCGTCCCAGTTCACCTCATGTCAGAAAATGCGGACGACATTCCTGCATTCTTGGCGTAGATTTTCTGCCATAAAGATGAATAAGCCCATTTCTTAGCTAGTCATCTCGTGGAAGTCTGTGTAATGAATGTTTTCCTCTTATCAGTATAGGAGAAAAACAGTCATAAACTGCATAATATTCGGCATACTCCAAATCTCAGTAAGATAACAGCCTGTGGTAAACTGAGACAGGAGGCCACGTGACGTCATGCGTGGGAAGATACTCATTTTCTAAACCCTCGGGTTGACCTGGTAATCTTTTGATCTTGGTTAATGATCATTACGAATCTGGCTTATGCACAAGACAGCAAACAACAGAGATCTGTAATGTTATTTATTTATGATGTGGATGTTTAACACCTTAATACTAGAACTTTCTATGTGGAGAAGCAAATGTAAGAGTAGACGGATGTTTGTGTGGTTCGATGATCAGCACTGGGATATAATTATTTGCAGAATCCTCATGGTTGTTCAGGGTGGATATGGATGAGCCATGAGACAGATCAAAGTACGAGTTGCAGAGGCAGAGAATATTAATAAAGAGATGTGGGATACTTTTTGCATTCATTCATTGCCAGACGCCATGTATCCCAAACGGGGTGGCCAAGGGCTTAGAGTTAATTGTTTTACAGGGAGGGGCACTAATCCTCCACCAACCCTACTTGACACGTAGGGATGCCAACAGCATCTGGTGTTCCCAGGCGGTCACCCATCCAAGTACTAACCAGACCCAACGTTGCTTAACTTCGCTGATCGGACGGGAAGCGGTGTACTCAACGTGGTATGGCCGTTGGCAGATTTAATTTATGTGCAGGATGCTGTGTTGTATGTTATCAGTAAGTGGAAACTGGAAACTTAGAGCTTTGGGTATCTCTGCCGCCAGTGACGTCTGAAACTAGTTACTGTAATAGTAATCACGGACTGGCCGAGCAGATCCACCAACCGAAGACAAGCAATCGCCCCTGTAGGTCCATCCCATGCAGTGCACTAATGTTCCCTTGTGGTGGACAGCGCCTCTCCACAGCGAGGCACTGGGAAGAGTGTAGAGTTTTCGTTCCTGGATGGTCGCCGCATTTGCGTTTCTCCATCCAGTTAACATGATCACCATAGAAACCTCTAACCCCCCCCCCTACTCATTTGGTGATATGGTTACCACCCATCATCATTAGTGGTTTCCTGGATTACAGGAAACAATTAGGTTTTTCACACAGTGTAGAGTCACCTTGTGAAAAGGTAGGCAGCACTACGCCAAGCAAATGGAAGATGATCGCCTCCAATTAAAAGTAGATAACTTTATAAACTAACAGCTGCTGAGAGAGGAGGGTGCCCACTGTGTAACATGTTGTTGAATGGAGAGAGTCTGAAAGTGATGGAAGAACTTAGGTATCATGGTGCAGAAACAGAGACGAAAATATGCAATGGAGCTGGAAAGCGGGAAAGCGGACAGGGAAGTAATGGACTGATGCTTTGAAAGCTTCGAAATGTAAAAGAATTCTCAGTGCATGGGTTGCATGAGGACTCCATGAAACCGTGTTAATGTCCAAAGTAACGCATAGGTATGAAACTTCTGAAGGACTTGAGTTTCTTGTGTATAAAAATTTAACAGTAAAGGCATTAAAAAAGGTACAGTTAAGCCATGTATTTGGTAGAATATAATGGACAGGATACGAAATATCATGTCTAATGACAGCAGTGGAGGAAGGAAGTGCATTGATGAAGGGGGAGAAATGAGTGTTCACATATACACTGGTCAAATATATGGGAAGAACTATAGCGCTGAAAAGAATATAATATGAGTGACCATTAATGTAGGAGGCGGTGTGGATTGCCAAGAAGTTAAAATGTGAAAAAAACTACATATGGTGGTTGAAGAAGAAAAGAACGTGACGAATGGCAGAAGCGAATGGATGAAGTGTACGATAATGGAACTTATTATTATTATTATTATTATTATTATTATTATAATTATCATTATTATTATATTTATTATTATTATTACAGCTGTCGAAAGAATTATCTCAGTTCCATAGATATTATACAGCACATTTTGTGTGTGTGTGTGTGTGTGTGTGTGTGTGTGTGTGTGTGTGTGTGTGTGTTGGGGGGGGATCGGAATCTTCAGGCCTGTAAGATGAAGGGAAGAAATTTGAATGGGGCTAATAAATCTTTTTGCTGCTTCTCTTTCCACATCTTTTTCCCCGATCCCTCCCTCCAGAAGAGACATTGAGAAATTTTCACTGATTGTTGATGATAATGTTATTTAGCGAGATAACATTCTTTGATAAATTAAATCAGTACAAAACAATAACATACTATAACTTTCATATCATGTTATACTATGCCATTCTGAGATACAATTCTGCTGTGTTTTACTTGAGAAGAAAGATTCTTTCCTGTCCGCATAACCGTAGTGTTGTTAGAAGGATAATAATGTATAGCTTGAGAAGGTTTTATGGAAGGATATAGACTATACCACATATTATAATTGTAAAGATATGAGTGTAAAGTCTTCCACTTTTTACCTCTCCACCGCTTCTGATAGAACAGTAAATGATCCGATGAATAGATTTAAACAATTTCTAAGCGTTTAATTCTCAGGCATACAGCAAACCGTGCTAAACGTGGTAGATACAAAGAAGGACGGCAAGGTCTGGAGGTTATTTTTTGATGACCTCGATTTGCAGAGTTTAGTGTTAGGCAACACACAGTAAAACATGTTAACCCTTTGAGCCGTAACGCTTCATTCTGCTGGTAATAATATTTTAGTGGTGGCATAAATGTAACTCCTTGGTGTTCAGTGATACGGAAACGGTTACCCGAGGTAGTTTCTGAAGCCTCTGACTGCTACGACTGAACAAGACCTGCTTGTGGTATCCTAAATAAAACACTCAAATGTACCAACCGAAATTAAATGGTTAAAGGAGAGACTGTAGTGTAATGTTTGTGTGTGTAGTATGGTGACAGTATAGAATAACGATCCTCTCATTTGAGGAATGGTTTGCAGTACAGTACAATATATATATGTATATATATATATATATATATATATATATATATATATATATATATATATATATATATATATATATATATATATATATATATATATATGATAGGGATTCAGTTGAGATAGGGGTTCAGTTGAAATAAGACCTGAATATATCGAGGGCAAGAAGCACGTAAAAAGACTAGTGAAAAGGAAAAAGGAGGAGGTAAATGATGATCTGGGAAGAAATATTAATGCGAACTACTCTGAAAATAGGAAGTCATTCTGGAGAGAGGTGCGGAAATGTACAAGTGAAAGTGGAAAGAAATGTGATAGTGTGAAGGATGCAGGTGGTAGATTACTAACCCATGGAGATGAAGTAAGGACCACATGGAAAGAATATTTTGAAAGCCTGATGAATGGGAATAGAGAGAGCAGAGCAGCTGAAAACATGATTGGTTTTGGGGATGTGCAGAGAAGGAATGCAGTGCCAGGAGACGTGACACTCGCATAGGTGAAGAGCGCTGTGAAACGGCTGAAAAATGGGAAAGCAGCTGGGGTTGATGAGGTGTACGCAGAGATGCTAAGTGCAGTGGAGAGAGTGGAATGATGTGCTTGTTGGAGATATGTAAGAAGGCATGGATGAGTGAAACTGTGCCTGCAGAATGGAAAAAGGCTTTGATTGTACCTCTGTACAAAAATAAAGGTGAGCGAAGTCAGTGCAAGACTTATCGTGGCATAAGTTTATTGAGTGTGGTAGGGAAGGTATATGGAAGAATTATTAGAGAAAAAGCAAGAGAGATATCAGAAGTCCTAGTGAGTGATGAACAGCGTGGCTTTAGGAGTGTCAGAGGATGTATGGATCAAATATTTGCAGTGAGACAGATAGCAAAGGAGGCTTGTGAGAAGGACCAGAAGGTGTTTATGGCATTCATGGGTCTGGAAAAAGCATACGACAAAGTAGACAGAGAGGTATTTTGGAAAGTTTTGCGCATGTATGGTGTATATGGTAAGCCGCTAGGTGCTGTCAAGAGTTTTTATGATGGTAGAGAAGCATGTGTAAGGGTTAATGGGCATCTAAGTGAATGGTTCACAATTGGTGTGGGCGTGCAACAAGGCTGTGTGATGTCCCCATGGTTGTTCAATATATATATGGACGGGGTGATGAGAGAAGTGAAAACACGAGTAATGGCGAGAGGGATGGCGTTCGTAGTGGGTGGAATACCTCAAGTTTGTTGTATGCTGATGATGCAGTACGGCTTGCAAGTACCGGACAGGAACTTGGTAGGCTGGTGCAGAGTTTTGTTGATGTCTGTGAGCATCGTGCCCTGAGAGTAAATGTAGAGAAGAGTAAAGTGATGATTACTGAGAGAGAAGGTGACTCCCAGTGTGATGTCACAGTGAATGAAGGGAGATTGGAATTGGTGAGAGAGTTCAAATACTTGGGTACAGTGATAGGAAAGAGAGAAAAATGTGCAAAAGAAGTTGAAAGTAGAGTGACACAAGGAAGAAAAGTAGCTGGTGCAATGAAGGCCTTGATAAGAAACAGAGGCTTGAGTGTTGCAGCTGCACGAGGCTTACATGAGGGAGTGTCAGTGGCATCTCTAACTTAAGGGTGTGAGACTATGGTGTGGCATGAAAATGTAAAGTCAAGAGTAAGAGCAGTGGAGATGGGACTGTTGAGGAATGTAAGTTGAGTACAGAGGGTGGATAGGATACGAAATAGTGTGATTCGTGAAAGCTGTAGAGTGAGGAAGTCGGTGGACACCAGAATCGAAGAGAGTGTCCTGAGATGGTATGGTCATGTGGAGAGGATGGATAACAGTAGTGGTGAAAACGGTTTACCTGAGCTAATTTGAAGGAGGGAGGAGACGAGGTAGGCCAAGGAGAAGGTGGAGAGATATGGTGGATGAGGGTTTGAGGAAGAGAGGTTTGAAGTCGGTGAGGCTAGGGAACTGACAAGAGATCGAGCTGGCTGGATGAATGTTGTGAGGAGAAAATTAATGCATGATCAGGGATTTTGGCACCCCTTTTTAACGTGTCAGCATCCGGATTGACTCAACCGGATATGTTTGTGTGAAGCTGCAGAATGTGGTGAATGTTTTTTGGCGTATCCTGTAGAGCCAGGCTTCCGGGAGCTTGAATGATGAGTGAATGTAAGTGTGCCCTATTTGGATTGGGCAAGTTTGTGCTGTCTGGACATTGCTACTCCTAACCCTGCCCTTGGGTGGGAAAGAAGGTCCTGATGATGATGATGATGATAATGATATATGTGGTAGGTAGGGTCGTTCACCATTCACTCACTCGATGTAATGCTGCTCTCAGATGTCTGCCCTTTCCCCTCCTCCATCCTTCTTTCCGTCCATCCTCTTCTGTCGTTCTTTCCTTCATTCTTTCCTCGTCCTTCTGCCTACGGGTAACTTTACACTCCCTCTTCTGTCTTACTTTCCTTCATTCTTTCCTCTTCCTTCTACCTGTGTATGACTCTACACTGAGTGACAGACCAAATGGTTTCCTGTACACCAGGAAACCATTTACTGCGCTAGGTGATAACCATATAACCAAATTATGGCGCTTGGTGGTTTAGTGGGTAATTACGGCGCTCCAATCGGATTGAGCCGGTGAAGATTTATATCCAAGGGATGTTGGGGTTTATTGCTCACGTAATGCCACTCAGGGATGAGTGAGTCTAGTCACTCTCATCTTGCCTAGCCCTGGGCTCCTACGCTCCTCATGGGGCTTGCGCGGGCCGATAACACTTGGTTCACAGACTACACACACATCATAAGCCACTCCAACACTACAATTACACTTACAAGCACTTCGTCCCGACTTCAGTCGGGATAGGCCGGTCTTGGGGGAGACGGTGGCTCAATCGGTAGAGAGGTGGCCTGCAGTCCTAACGGACCCAGGTTCGAATCCCGGCTGGGGCAGGGAACAGTTTAAGGATTTGAATTTCATTAAATCAGGCTTTACTGATCTACCAGAAGACCCGCCGACATGTCGTAAAAATACCCCCGCTAATACCAATATACCAGTCCTGTATGAGACAGCCCTAGCATGTATTCAATATGGACGGTGGGTGTTAGAGCCGAAGTGGTGACATGTGGAGGTGTATGGTGTGTAGGAGGACTGCTGGGCCTTGATAGCAGGCTGTGAAGCCTATGCCCAGAGTCGGACACATAAAAAATATATATATATATATATATATATATATATATATATATATATATATATATATATATATATAAGCTCATCTCGTCAGCCGTTTGAGTGTCCACTGCAGGACCAGCCTATCCCGACCGAAGTGGGGACGATACAGCCACTGTAGCTCTAAAAAGTGGCTTAGGCTGTCTGGTAGAGATTGTATGTAGGGTAAGAAGTGCTTGTAAGTGTAATTGAAATGTTGGAGTGGCTTTGGATTTGTGTGTAGTCTGTGAGCAAAGTGTAATCGGCCCGTCTTAATCCGACTGGGTGCAAGCATTCTTTATAGTATGCAACACTGCTTCAACCACATCACCTCTTGCGTCCGCCAATGCAGTATGTGGCCAGAAGAACTCTACCAAAGTTTATTAAACTGGCGGGGCGCGAACCCTCATTCTTCAGTGTACGAAAACGCACACTTTACCACTGTACCACAGAGGCTCCATAAATATATATATATATATATATATATATATATATATATATATATATATATATATATATATATATATATATATAATTGGCGGACACAAGGGGTGCTGTGGTTGAACCAGTGTCGCTTACTGCAAAGTATGTTTGCACCCAGTCGGCTTGCGCGGGCCGATAACACTTGGTTCACAGACTACACACACATCATAAGCCACTCCAACACTACAATTACACTTACAAGCACTTCTCACCCTACATACAATCTCAACCAGACAGACTAAGCCACTTGGTAGAGATACATTGGCTGTATCGTCCCGACTTCGGTCGGGATAGGCCGGTCTTGCAGTGGATACTCAAACAGCTGATGATGATTATATATATATATATATATATATATATATATATATATATATATATATATATATATATATATATATATATATATATATATATATATATATATATATCATCATCAGCCGTTTGATTATCCACTGCAGGACCGGCCTATCCCATATATATATAGATAGTATATATAATTATTTATTTATAGATACAGTGGTAGATAATGCGTCTCGGACGCTGGTGGATGAGGGTTCGTCTCCCGCCAGAGTTGTAAAATCTTTGGGAAGCGTTCACCGAGCCACTGACCGCTTTGGCGGGCATAAGGGGTGCTGTGGTTGAACCCGTTTTGCATACTAGTATGCTTGCACCCAGTCGGCTTAAGGTGGGCCGATTACACTTGGTTCAGAGACTACACACACATCCAAAGCCACTACAACACTACAATCACACTCACAAACACTTCTCACCCTACATACAGTCACTACCAGACAGCCTGAGCCACTGGTTAGACATATATTGGCTGTATCATCTCTGCTTCGGAAGGGATAGGCCGGTCCTGCAGTGGACGTCAACGGCTAATGATATATATATATATATATATATATATATATATATATATATATATATATATATATATATATATATATATATATATATATATATATATATATGTGTGTGTGTGTGTGTGTGTGTGTGTGTGTGTATATATAGCAAATTAGCAGTCCCTCAACATCCTTTCTTTTTTCTTTTTCCCTTTTCTTCAACCATTTCATCGATGCACTAACAGGATGGCCACCGTTTGATATAAAATGTTAAAGGTAGTTTTCGGTTTCCTTATTTCTTCAACTTTTGCAATTCTCTCCATTTCGTTAAAACTTTTGTGCATGGCTGTCGGTGTTCAATAGTAATTTCAGTCACATTACACGGGTCCACGGCCAGTTGCTAACAGTCTGCCGATGCCAAGACGGCCTCCACAATAACACCACTCGGATTTAACTCGGATTCCTTATAGCAAGAGGGGAAAAGTAACCAAGTTTCCTACTGGCATAAGAGTATTTTCCCCAAAACTACTAAATGGAAAGTTATATATTTATTTTGTGCTAAAGCGCGGGCGCGCGCGCGCACGCACGCACACACACACACACACACACACACACACACACACACACACACACACACACACACACACACACACACACACACACACACACACACACACACAGTACAATACCGACGCCCACCAATTGTGGCAAGAGTCATATAGAACTTGATTTCCCCTGCTGACCTTAATATTCGACTGATACCTTTCAAAATCGTATTCCTTATTTCTTTGCGGACTCCTAACCCTTCCATCTAGTTTGCTCAAAATCGAATCACTTATATTTTAGTTGACCTTGCCCTGTGACACTGATATTTGACCTTTCCCCGTGCCTCACGTTTGACTGATTGTCTCGAAATGAAACCCTTTTACTCCTCTTTTCCCTTTCCTTGAGCCTTCTACACAGCTAAGTACAAATCGGATAAAAAACTGCTTAAGTTCGTTTTACCATATGACCTTGACCTTACATCTTTTGCTAAAAAAGGGGAGATTAAGCCCTTGGCTGATCCTCGCCTCATTAACCAGATTTAGATCATATTAAATTTCTGTTTCCTTTAGTTGCAACTTCTCCCCAGCAACGCTCAGTTAACCCCGGCCCTCAGAGAAGGACACATAATTATGTTATGTTGCATAATTGATTAGCAAGCGGAGAATGAACCACTAAATTAGTGAGAAATTAGAAAAGGAAACTTTTAAAAACGCGAAGGTTTTGATTTTATATATAATTTTCATGGTAATTTGTTAATATAAAAACAAGCGTTATAAGATGAGAAATTATGAAGTAATATTTACGTAGCACCGAATGCTATATTTGTGCTTTTTACTTGACCCAGTACCAAATTAAAATATCAAATTAAGTTATTTTGTGGTGCTTTGCTGAATATTATGAAATCAATACATATTAATTATGATAATGTGGTAAAATTACTGTATATTCTTAACTTGGCCAGTTTAGCAAGAAATGCTACGCTTGTCATAACCATCAGGTAAGATTTTGTAAATGGTAAGTAGAGCACATGCTGATGATCAGTATGATGTATACCACCACAAATTAAGACAAAAATTGTTTTCTGAAGGGTCGATTCTCCCCCAGTTCTTACAGTAGGAAAAAAATCTTGCCAAGGCAGACAAACTAGCATTCTAGTTCATCTCTTACTACCATATTATTATTGATTTACCTTTCCTTCTACCAACAAATCTAATCTCATTTGTTATTCTTGTTCAGGGGATCTCAACCTGATATACACGTACTGTCATGGAATCTTGGGAGTACAAGACCTACTTCTCAAAACTCTGAATTAATGGAACAGTGTAAACTATCTCGTATAAACAGGTAGAACTAATGTACAGGAATCCTCCAAAGTACGCTTAGATGAACGCATTTATAAACTACTGTTAGATTAATAAGGGAGCTCTGGTGTTCTTGTCATCCATGAGAAGTCCTGTACGACACTTGTCACACAGTCTTCAACTCTAAATTACAGCACTGACCCATGCCCCTTCTCTGTCTATCCACTCTGTCACATCACCCTTTACACGTCTTTTCCTCACTGCCACCGACAACTCTTCCTTCACCCTAAGCAAGAATTCGATCTACAGTTTGGTATCTACATTTTTTGATTTAGTCCCGCGTATAAGTTGTTAGTGGATATGCTTGTACCTAAAGTCTGATATGTACTTGTGATTTTATAAGTTAAGTTTGTGGTTCACGTAAATATTCATCATTGCGTTTGGGGTGTGTGACTATGATGCGGTGCATGCCTGAGGTGTGGTGCATGACTGATGTGGTGAGTGGTTATATGTTGAAGTATAGGAGCTGTATGGTGTGTGACTGGTATGATTTATGGCCATGTAGTGACCTGGGTGATTGCATGATCTTGTGAACGTAACGTGCTGTGTGACCATTTGATATACGAGTAAGTATGTAGTTTGCTGTTTGACTTGTGTGGAATATAACTATTGTGTAGTATATACTTGTGTAGTATGAGACTGTAGTGTAGTGTTTAACTGTAGAATGGTATGTTTGGTACGTAACTGCGATGTAATGTATGCCTATGGGATGGGTGTGAAACTGTAGTATTTTGACTGTGTGGTGTTTGACTGTGATTGTTAGTGTGGTGTGATGTGGTGATTGAATTTATTGTGTGACGAGTGTGATTTGTGAGTGGTGTGTATGTGACTGTGGTATATGTGTACTGGTTTGGTGTGTGGTGTGGCGGGTGACTGGTGTAATGTGGTGTCTGATTGCGGCTTAGGGTGTGTCTGTGGTGTGATATTTTTTTAATGCAACGAAGAAAGATCCAAAGGTTAAACACGGCCGAGTTATTATTTACAAAAAAAGCAGAGCATTCACCTCAAGATGTGTTGATATACTGCGTTTAAATCAGACAGCGGTGCGTGATGTTGTAAAGCAACTTTTATTCAGTATAGTTGGTGGTTATTAACGCTTAGGTTTGACATGTGATGGTGGGTGGTAAGTACGAAGGGTGTCAGGCAGCAAACTGGCAGGTCAATCCCCAGAATTAGACACGAGAGAGAGAGAGAGAGAGAGAGAGAGAGAGAGAGAGAGAGAGAGAGAGAGAGAGAGAGAGAGAAAGAGAGAGAGAGAGAGAGAACACTTTAAAGTGTTTTCTTAATTTCCTATCACGTCTGCCTTCACTTTCTATTTTTAAATTATCCTGTGTCTTTCACCATCTGTTCCTCTAAATCGCTTCCCAGCTGTTTCATAGATAACTTGCTTCGGTTCATCACTGTATATTTTACTGATATCAGAAAAATATTCGTAATGTATGGTGTGTAACGCCCTCATTTTCCGTTCTGATATTCCTGTTTTTAATTTTCTCTTTGTCATTGTCATCCCAGCTTTTGTATGTGGAAGTGGGTGGGTGGGTGGAGGGAGTGTGTTCAGTTGTTCCTACAATCTATGATATTTATTAACTGCAGAATCTAAATACTCGATTTCATTCCTAATTTCCACTTCAGTTTAGTCCGATACCATAGCTTGTTCCTGTTCTTTATCCATGTATCACTACCATGTCCAGTTCAATTTTTTTTTCTTTTAATGCGAGGAAGAAGGAACCAAAGGCCATGAGCCTGCAATAACAGTTCCCTCCAAGAGAAAAACAAAATACAAGAGAGAGCAAATTTCAAGATCCATTCATTTCGAGATGCCTGGACACACTGCATTTGAAAGACTGGAGATCATAGGCAGCAGGAAATACAGACAGAGGGAGACAGTTCCAGAGTTGATCTGTTGCATACATGAAAGTCTGGGAGTTACGGTTAACTCTTGCATTAGAGAGTTGGACAGAAAAGGGATGAGAGTTTGCTGCTAGACGGATGCTATGTGCCTGTCGTAAAGGTGGAGGAATGCATGCAGACAGTTCAGAGGAGCAGTGACCATTAAAGTAGCGATAGAAAAGAGATAAAGATGCTACAGTGCGGCGAAGAGACAGAGGTTGAAGGGAGTCAGTAAGAGGAGGAGAGTTAATGAGATGAAAAGCCTTTGACTCCACCCTATTGAGAAGAGCTGTATGTGGAGAGCCTCCCCACACATGAGAGTTGTACTCCACACAGGGGCAGATAAAACCCCTGTATAGAGTCAACAATTGTGCAGGGGTAAAGGAAGAACGGAGTCGGCTAGCACACCCAATCTCTTGGAAGCAGATTTTACGAGATGTAATATAATCTTTCCAAGATAAGTCCCGAGTAAATGAAACCCCAAGCATGTTCAAGGATGATGCAGGATTAAACTGAATATTATTAAACATTAGTGGGTATACCTGTGGAAGATTTTGTCGGGTTGATAGGTGTAAGAACTGAGTCTTAGATGCATTAAAAACAACCATATTATTTTTACCCCAGTCAGAGATACGAGCCAAGTCATACATTAGGTGTGCCATAGCCTCATCCCTTGTTTGTTGAAGTAACTGCTGAGATGGGGGTTGCGGGAACTTTTACGTCAGTATGCATTATCAGTTTTCCTAATACCAGTTTTTGGTTGCTTCACTCTCAGTTCGAAGCAGAACTATAACGTTTGCTAAAGTGAAAGCAGACATATTTCATCAATTACCTTCTTGGCTGATGACCATTCCCCCTTCTTGGCGTCCTCCATTCATTTCTCTTTGAATTGCCATCCTTTTTCACAATAAACGATTATGTATCAACAGTCCAGTCCATTTTTTTTTAGCAGGGCCGAGCGACTGCAGCGAGCAAAACGATGTTTACTTTACTTTCAGCTGAAGAATGAGCGACTGGACACGACACGGCCCGGCCCATCACGACACAGCCCAACCGCAATGGTTTTCAAAGGCTAATAACTTTTTTACTATGTGAGATAAAGAAGAGATTCTTTCAGCAGGTAGTATATACATTCAATAAATTTTGTTCGTCACTATACATTTACTCATGAGACCAAAGAAACCCCTTGGAATCCCAGCTTTCCAAGGGAATGTACCGACGGCTTCAATTGACACACTGCTATGTGAGATCGAATTTTAAGTGATTTCCTGTTGTAGCACTATGTGTTCTTGCATATAGTCTAACAATTTAATATCGGAAATTAAGCTCGCAGTATTACAGGAACATTTTCTTCTATGTTTAGGGGGTGAAATCAGCAAGGGTAATCGCCCCATTACCGGGTTTTATCATTCGATCGGTATTCAGGCGTTTTCCGACCCAGTTCATTGACAAGGTAAGTCGGGAGCAGAGAGCTGAGCATTGTGCGTGTGATAAATGCTATTGCACCTCGCTATATGCACATCCAGCACCCGGAATATATTTGCATTGTCAAAAACACATGCCACCTCCTTTTGCAGGAGCGCGCTGAGCCGTTGTATACTGAAACGTTCTTGTTGGTCAATATGGAAACCTGCGAACTAAAAGTTTCTAATTTAAATTTGGGACAAACAAACTTGACGACTCAACTGTTGATATATGAGACGTTGGAGTGACCGGCGCTTACTGGAGTCAGGGTTTATATTGTGGTTTTCCTGTTTTGCTATTGCTCCATCCGTGTGTGTGTGTGTGTGTGTGTGTGTGTGTGTGTGTGTGTGTGTGTGTGTGTGTGTGTGTGTGTGTGTGTGTGTGTGTGTGTGTGTGTGTGTGTGTGTACATGTGTGTGAGAGAGAGAAAACAAGAAATTTATTATTCTAGCACAGTTATTCTTATGTTATTGTTCAGCCACCTCACCAGAAATGTTGAAAGTTTACACCAAGATGAAATTATGACGATAGGTGTATGTACAAACTCTCGCTTGCTCGTCACGCGCTCACAAAGCGCACTTTAATGGTAATACTAACGCTAAGGAAACTAGTGTGAGTATTATATTTTGTTCGCCGTGTGTGTGTGTGTGTGTGTGTGTGTGTGTGTGTGTGTGTGTGAACAAAATAACTCATCCAGCTTTTATCTTATTTTAACCAAACTAACTGCAAGGGTTGAGGGTCAGCCAAGGGGTTGATATATTGTTCTTGAAAACAATAAATCAAAGAACAGGCTTACAGGACAAGGTCATAAATCTGCCCGTGTGTCTGTGGATGATGAAAATAACTAAAACATTGATCTGATTTGAAGCAAACTTGGTGGCACGGTTAAGGATCAACCAACGGTTGACTTATTTTTTTTATAACAGTCGGTCAAAGTTCAAGGTCACAAGGCAAGGATAATCCACATCTTTTTTTTGACCTTGGCAAAAAATATTTGAATAGTTCAGGGTAAGGTAGGGATAAAGGAATTCAGTTTTGAGAAGTCAACCAAAGGTTATGGTCACAAGGAAAAGTCAAATGCCTAAGTCAAATGGCAAAGCCAGGCTCAATAGCCTTGATCCGATTTGGACTAAACTTGGTGGAAGGGATAAGGATGA
The DNA here is from genome assembly GCF_032717465.1 of Coenobita brevimanus. Classification (NCBI taxonomy): domain Eukaryota; kingdom Metazoa; phylum Arthropoda; class Malacostraca; order Decapoda; family Coenobitidae; genus Coenobita; species Coenobita brevimanus. The sequence goes on along the minus strand of NC_137023.1, from coordinate 23,457,288 downwards.
GTTTAGAAAGAAATAATTTGACTTGGAAAGCAATCACTTGAAGGTCAAGGTCACAGGGCATAGGCAGACATTCGCCCCTTAAACTAATTGGTGGACGCGGGTGCTGCACTCCCTGAGTGCCCCTTCCTTGTTTATTTGTTTATTTTACTTAACGCTAAGTCCTCACTCCTGGCAGATTATGCTCCATACTGTACATATATATATATATATATATATATATATATATATATATATATATATATATATATATATATATATATATATATATATATATATATATATATATATATATACATATATATACACAGTATACAGTGTCAGTTGCTGTCTAAATTAGAAATGTCCAGCGATGAGAGGGTTAATCTACACTCAACACAGTATCAAGTCTACATTATTATTGTTTCCTTCATAATAACGCATTCGTAAAACATCTGCCAAAAGTGTCTGTCTTTTTTTTTTTTTTCTTTTTTTTTACTCTCGGGTTTGATTCCATTCATCAAATTTTTCTTCTCCGTGGTCACAGTTCTTCCTTTTGATTCAACCAATTTACGCTTGATAACGCGCCGTCCTTTTGCTGCTGCACCCCTCCTCTACCTTCCCCCGCCTCCTTCACAAGACCATTCCATCCTGCTCCCGCCGACCTACTTTCACATTCCATACGGGATGCTCTGCTTTCGCTGAGTTTAATCTGCTTGTTTTTGTAAATAATATGTTACAGTCCTCCAAGCAGCAAATTAATATCTGAAAAAGAAAATGATTCTGTTTTGGTGAAAATGACACTCCTTTTTGTATTAATTTATTGCAGGTAATCCACAAAATTTTATGCCCACCCTCTTCACCCTCGCCCCCCCAAAAAAGGGTAAAAATGTCTCCAGATGGCGTACAGTATGATAACGTAGGCTCCGATTGCAGTTAATCTGCTTTCGTATGAAGGAGTGTATTCATTACTTTCCCAGCAGCAGTTATTCTCTAACCTCTCCAACTTCCATTTTCTTTGTACTGTACCTCTGAATGGCGTCTTGTCTTATTTTTTGCCCTTTCGGACCGAAGACGTCATATTTATTTGATTCTTGATTCTGACCGATGATTCCACTAACATTAAGAAAGCACCTTCTTACTGAAGTATTTAAAGGTTCTATTAAATACCTCCAGTTCTATCATGAGAAGAATAAAATCGTCTCGAGATCTAAGTGAAAGTACCAGTGTGCGACAAAAAGTGGAAGGTTATTTTTGAAATGGCCGCCTACTTCTCCGGCCCTGATTTTTTTTTTTTTTTTTTTTTTTTAACGCAGTGTCCTCTGGGTAGAAGACTTTGGTTTTGGAGCGTGTAGCACTTTATGACCGGACGCCCTTCCTGATGTCTACCAATGACCCTTGGGTGGACTCGGACCTCCGACCCTTCGGTCAGTGCGCTCTAACCCACTGAGCCATGGCTGCTACAACCAGCTAGGCAACAGCAGAGCGCTACCTTTCCCGGCTAGAAAGTTTACTCGGCCGAAGAGCGAACTCACGACTCTTCGGTCTCGAGTCAGGCGCTCTGCCACTGAGCTTTTCATAAACAAAAACAAAAAAAATCAGTAATTGTCTGCAACATTGCCTTTCTTCTTCCATTTATGTTTCAACCAGTGTAATAATCTATTACTACTGCTATCAGCACGCCCACCACTGCTACTAGTACTACCAATACTGACTCTTCCTGAGAGGTGTATGAGAATAGAACCTGTAAATCAAAAACTAAAAGATGAACAGACGGTTAGGCGGGTGAGGTGGAGAGTGGACACTGTCCTTATAATAAAAGTCCTTGTAGATCCACTACAGGGTCTTATTTCTTGCTTGTTTTTGAACCGCTGGTGCGCTTGCGTGTGATGGTGGGGAACTTGCGTTCTGTACTTATGCACATACACGTATGTATGTATGTACAAGAGAAGTGCTTCTTTTATAACATCCTGTACATATACTATATGCATATCACAAAGAATGAAACTGTTGAATTGTGGTAACTTTTTGTGTGTATCAGTGATTGCAAAAATTCTTTTCTCTGAACACTACTGAAACCATGTTCGTACCTGTTTTTTCCAGCTTACTCCTTGAAAGAGTTTATCCTTAAGTACATACACTTGACAGCTCATACTTTTTAAAAAGTCATAATTTTATCACATATTTTTATTTGATAATTTTCCTAGCTAATTACACAGCTGATGCAGTTGATGAAACAAAACCATGACATTTTTGGCGTGAGTTCTCTGCCAGCACCTGCTAAAAACTAACTACGCATTTTGATTGTGCATTAGCTTGTCAGTGTTTGCAGCATTATTAACTGCTTTTGGTTATGCACGAATATTACCCATATGTCATGCAGCAAGGAGTGCTAGCAGGTGCTCATCATCAGAAGCTGGTAGAACCGGTACTCAGAAAATTTATTTTTATTGATCAATCAATCAATCAATCATTTCCTGTGGCACCCTCGGGGATGCATAGGGCCTCGATGAACTCACACCACCACATCCTATCTTGTGCTAACTCCTCAAGATCTCCCCAACACTCATCTCCAGCTTCCCGTCTCATTGTCCTCACCCACGTCTCTTTTGGCCTTCCTCTACCTCTCCTACCAAGTGCCACCCACCCTGGTGTACCTCGTACTATTCCCTGTCTCCTATACACATGTCCTAGCCACTTCCATCGTGAGAATCTAACATATTCATCGATCGGCTGCACTCCCGTTATTTCTCTAATTCTACTATTTGGTATCCTTTCCCACCACTTAACTCCTAATATTCTTCTAAGTGCTTTATTTTCAAACACCAAGAATTTATTTTCCATAGTCACTGTGCTGTACCAAGACTCGTGTCCATAAATTAAGATACTCCTAACCATTACCTTATAAAGTTTGATTTTTGTATGCACAGAAAATTTTTTATTATTCCAAATATTTTTAAGCATTCCCATTGCCTGATTAGCCTTCTTTAACCTTTCCTCGAATTCAAAGTTCAAAGAACCATCCTTGGCTAAATAAGTACCTAAATATTTAAACCTATCAACTTGCTTTACAACCATACCTCCAATTACACATTCCTGCGCATTTTCCATATTCATATTGATTATTTCAGTTTTTCCACAATTAATAACCAAACCCACCTTGCGACCTTCACTCACCAAACAGTCCAACACTCTCTGCATCTCTTCTGGCCCATCACAAATCAAAACTATATCATCTGCATAATCTAAATCCAAAAGTTTCCTGTTCTCTCCCCAAAGTATACCTGCACCGGTTTCTGTTCCAACGCGTTTCATAATGTAATCAATGACCAATATAAATAGTAAAGGCGATAGAACACCACCTTGAATTACTCCGGACTTGACTTCAAACGAATCACTCAGACAACCATCAACCATCACTTTACAAAATGTGTCCTCATGCATGTTCATAATGACCCTCACAAACTCCTCTGGTATTCCATAATGTCTCATGATCTTCCCCATAGTCTCTCTCGAAACACTATCAAAAGCCTTTTCAAAATCAACAAAACAAAAACTTAACGGTACTCTCATTTCATTAACTTGCTGCATCAAATGCCTAACTATAAAGATATGATCATTGCAACCACGTCCCTTTCTAAAACCAGCCTGTTCATCCCTCATAATACCCTCAACCACCGGCTCCAACCTATTTAACAACACTCTACTGAAAACTTTCAAAGCTATCGGTGACAAAGAGATTCCCCTCCAATTACCACATTCACTCAGGTCTCCCTTCTTCGGAATTTTAACAATTACACCATTCTTCCAAACTGATGGTAGTAACCCCCTCACCCATATCTTATTGAATAGCTTGGTCAAGATCATTATTAATCTATCCCCCTCCACTTGAAAATTTAAATTATTATTGAAAATTTAAATAATTAAGTTACGGGTCATAACTTCAGATATCAGCTTTTAATTATAGTGACAGTATATATATATATATATATATATATATATATATATATATATATATATATATATATATATATATATATATATATATTTAGGCAGAATGTTTTCTTTTATGCAAAAATCATTAAAGACCAAGGCGTAGCCATTGTTCACTATTTTTCTGTTGATCTTTTCGAGTTTTCTTACACATTGTTTTACACTATGATTCAGGTTGTAGATAATATGTCCAAGATCCATGTCGTAACTATATTTTATTAATTATTTATTTTCATTTTTCGTAGGACGTTTCGTGTATCCTTACACATCATCAGCGACTGTAATATAGATACAATACACTATAAAACATCACATATACAACATAAACTTATACAATATATATATATTGAAATGTACAACAACGACTAATAAAAGTGTAGAGTTACAAGAGTATGGATAAAAGAGATAAACCCTTTAGGTGAAGTCAAGTATGAGCTACAGTTAAAAGTGTATGGATAAAAGAGACAAACCTTATAGGTGTAGTCAGCTATGAGATACGTGGTTGACAGCGAAGGTTGTATGGGTGAGTGGGTGTTTGTGGCTGTGTAGTGTTGCCAGTTGTGTTATTGTGTGTGTAATGTTCATTTGTAATTGTCGCTGCTTGTGGTCGGGCCTTTGTGTATTTAAACAGTTTGAGGGTACGATCTAGTCCGGTAGTTTGGTTGTTTATGGCCGGCGTGTTTTCACGTATGAGAAGTGCTTCTGCCAGTTGTAGTCTAATGTGGTCATGACATTTTTTTATTATATTAGTATTTTCTATTAGAACTTGTCTGTTTATTGATGTGTGATGTTGAGTCATATGATCTTTTATAGAACCGGATTGTAGGTGCATGGTTAAACGTCTGCTTAGTGTGGTTGTGGTCATACCAATATATTTCATGTGACGAAGTTTACAACCTTCGTGTGGGCAAGTGAATTCATAAACTACATTGGTATGTTGAAGTTTGTTGGTTTGTTGAGCTGTGTTGTTTTTCATAATCATGTTGCTAACTTCCCTGTTTTTATAGTAAATAATTAAACTGAGCTTGTCTGAGGGGATAACACATGATGTGTTACGTGTCACAATCTCCCTAAGTACACGTTCATCCGTTTTATAAGCAGGGGACATCTGATTACCATAATACACATTGTGGGTAACAGTATGGGGAAGCGGTTGGACATTTGTGGTTGAGACTTGTTTTGAAATAAATTGACATATTTCTCTGTCAACTATTTGATTGGAATAACCATTGTTAATTAAGATCTGCTTTAATTTAGTTACTTCTGAGTGGAAGAGTTTCCACGATGAGCAGTTCCTATGAGCACGACGTAAGTATGACCTGATAACTGACAATTGGTACCGCTGCGGACACTCACTCACAGCATTAAGGCATCTACCCACGTCCGTAGCTTTACGATATACGGAGGTTTTATAGTTACCATTCTCCTCTTCTATTAATACATCAAGAAAAGGGATTTTGTTGTTTGCACTTATCTCATAAGTAAATTTTAATATTGAGTTATGTTCCATGGCAGTTCTTAGTTGTTTAAGGTGGTTTTCGTCTCTAACGACCACATAGATATCATCAACATAGCGACAATACGTGCTTGGACGCAGGTTGGTATCTTCTAACACTTTGTTTTCTAGGTGACACCTGTAAAAGGTAGCAAATGTTGGGCCCAGGGGTGAACCCATGCTGACTCCGTTAACCTGCTGATACAGCTTACCGTCTGGGCTGCGAAAGGGAGCTTCGGTGGTGCATGCTCTCAGTAATGTTTCCAAGTTGTGGGTTGAGATCTTAGGTGGGCACAGGGTTGGGTGGAGATACACATTATCTAAAATTATCTGTATAGTTTGGTCTACTGGTACGTTAGTGAAGAGGCTTTCAACATCTAACGAAGCCACGAGTCCGCTGGGTCGAGTAGAGCGGATAATGTCTATGAACTGGTCTGTGGACTTCAGGGAAAACTTCGCTGGAATGTATGGTGTAATGATTTGATTTACTTGTCTCGCTGTTGTATACGTTGGTGTGGTTACCTGGGAGATGATGGGACGGAGTGGGTTGTTGGTTTTATGGATTTTTACATTACCATAGATGTACCCTGGAGCATACTGTCCAACTATAGGGGTGAGGTGTGGTGAGTCTCGGCATGCGTTGTTTGCACTAATAACTCGATTGATTTTCTTCTTGAGAGTTTCTGTTGAATCACGGGAAATCTGCTCGAATTTGGTATTGTCACTGAGAATAGCATCTAGTTTGTGTTGGTAGTCTTCTTTGTTGAGGAGAACATAAATGTTAGACTTATCAGCTCGCCTAATGACTATGTCTGTATTAGTTCGAAGATCCTTGGCTGCTTGCTGAAGTTCTGGTGTAAGGAGAGAGCTCCGTTTGTAGCTGCGTCGTCGTGTGCCCTCGGCCCTCAATTGGTCTTGCAGGTCAGGGTTAATGGTAATTTTGCCTTGTTGTTCCAATTTTTGCAGTGATTTATTAAGTAATTCTAATTCCATCATTTTGTTAATTTTGTCAAACCTCGGCTGTAGGTGGCAATTAAGGCCCAGGTTTAACACTTTCTTCTCTTGTTCAGTCAGTACATGATTCGAGAGGTTACGGAAAGAATCGGATTTTTCTGGTAAGGTGACTTGTCCTCCATATAGCTGGTTCAGTTTTTTAATGGTTCTAGTTTTGGTTATTTCTTCTGTTTGACGGCGAAGGTCGTCCAAGGCTTGATTGATGTTGTGGCGGACGTCATCGTTGATGTCAAAGATGTTATATTCGGCCAAGAGGGCGGTACGCTGATCGTTCAGCTGTTTTCTTTCTATCTCTTTTAGGTGTTTTTGGCGGAGTACTAGTTGTTTTCTATACTCCAGTGTAATGTTTTCTTGCCTTGCTGCCGGGTCATGGGTTCGAATATTAGTATATTTAGGCAGAATGTTTTCTTTTATGCAAAAATCATTAAAGACCAAGGCGTAGCCATTGTTCACTATTTTTCTGTTGATCTTTTCGAGTTTTCTTACACATTGTTTTACACTATGATTCAGATTGTAGATAATATGTCCAAGATCCATGTCGTAACTATATTTTATTAATTATTTATTTTCATTTTTCGTAGGACGTTTCGTGTATCCTTACACATCATCAGCGACTGTAATATAGATACAATACACTATAAAACATGACATATACAACATAAACTTATACAATATATATATACTGAAATGTACAACAACGACTAATAAAAGTGTAGAGTTACAAGAGTATGGATAAAAGAGACAAACCCTTTAGGTGAAGTCAAGTATGAGCTACTGTTAAAAGTGTATGGATAAAAGAGACAAACCTTATAGGTGTAGTCAGCTATGAGCTACGTGGTTGACTGCGAAGGTTGTATGGGTGAGTGGGTGTTTGTGGCTGTGTAGTGTTGCCAGTTGTGTTATTGTGTGTGTAATGTTCATTTGTAATTGTCGCTGCTTGTGGTCGGGCCTTTGTGTATTTAAACAGTTTGAGGGTACGATCTAGTCCGGTAGTTTGGTTGTTTATGGCCGGCGTGTTTTCACGTATGAGAAGTGCTTCTGCCAGTTGTAGTCTAATGTGGTCATGACATTTTTTTATTATATTAGTATTTTCTATTAGAACTTGTCTGTTTATTGATGTGTGATGTTGAGTCATATGATCTTTTATAGAACCGGATTGTAGGTGCATGGTTAAACGTCTGCTTAGTGTGGTTGTGGTCATACCAATATATTTCATGTGACGAAGTTTACAACCTTCGTGTGGGCAAGTGAATTCATAAACTACATTGGTATGTAGAAGTTTGTTGGTTTGTTGAGCTGTGTTGTTTTTCATAATCATGTTGCTAACTTTCCTGTTTTTATAGTAAATAATTAAACTGAGCTTGTCTGAGGGGATAACACATGATGTGTTACGTGTCACAATCTCCCTAAGTACACGTTCATCCGTTTTATAAGCAGGGGACATCTGATTACCATAATACACATTGTGGGTAACAGTATGGGGAAGCGGTTGGACATTTGTGGTTGAGACTTGTTTTGAAATAAATTGACATATTTCTCTGTCAACTATTTGATTGGAATAACCATTGTTAATTAAGATCTGCTTTAATTTAGTTACTTCTGAGTGGAAGAGTTTCCACGATGAGCAGTTCCTATGAGCACGACGTAAGTATGACCTGATAACTGACAATTGGTACCGCTGCGGACACTCACTCACAGCATTAAGGCATCTACCCACGTCCGTAGCTTTACGATATACGGAGGTTTTATAGTTACCATTCTCCTCTTCTATTAATACATCAAGAAAAGGGATTTTGTTGTTTGTACTTATCTCATAAGTAAATTTTAATATTGAGTTATGTTCCATGGCAGTTCTTAGTTGTTTAAGGTGGTTTTCGTCTCTAACGACCACATAGATATCATCAACATAGCGACAATACGTGCTTGGACGCAGGTTGGTATCTTCTAACACTTTGTTTTCTAGGTGACACCTGTAAAAGGTAGCAAATGTTGGGCCCAGGGGTGAACCCATGCTGACTCCGTTAACCTGCTGATACAGCTTACCGTCTGGGCTGCGAAAGGGAGCTTCGGTGGTGCATGCTCTCAGTAATGTTTCCAAGTTGTGGGTTGAGATCTTAGGTGAGCACAGGGTTGGGTGGTGATACACATTTTCTAAAATTATCTGTATAGTTTGGTCTACTGGTACGTTAGTGAAGAGGCTTTCAACATCTAACGAAGCCACGAGTCCGCTGGGTCGAGTAGAGCGGATAATGTCTATGAACTGGTCTGTGGACTTCAGGGAAAACTTCGCTGGAATGTATGGTGTAATGATTTGATTTACTTGTCTCGCTGTTGTATACGTTGGTGTGGTTACCTGGGAGATGATGGGACGGAGTGGGTTGTTGGTTTTATGGGTTTTTACATTACCATAGATGTACCCTGGAGCATACTGTCCAACTATGGGGGTGAGGTGTGGTGAGTCTCGGCATGCGTTGTTTGCACTAATAACTCGATTGATTTTCTTCTTGAGAGTTTCTGTTGGATCACGGGAAATCTGCTCGAATTTGGTATTGTCACTGAGAATAGCATCTAGTTTGTGTTGGTAGTCTTCTTTGTTGAGGAGAACATAAATGTTAGACTTATCAGCTCGCCTAATGACTATGTCTGTATTAGTTCGAAGATCCTTGGCTGCTTGCTGAAGTTCTGGTGTAAGGAGAGAGCTCCGTTTGTAGCTGCGTCGTCGTGTGCCCTCGGCCCTCAATTGGTCTTGCAGGTCAGGGTTAATGGTAATTTTGCCTTGTTGTTCCAATTTTTGCAGTGATTTATTAAGTAATTCTAATTCCATCATTTTGTTAATTTTGTCAAACCTCAGCTGTAGGTGGCAATTAAGGCCCAGGTTTAACACTTTCTTCTCTTGTTCAGTCAGTACATGATTCGAGAGGTTACGGAAAGAATCGGATTTTTCTGGTAAGGTGACTTGTCCTCCATATAGCTTGTTCAGTTTTTTAATGGTTCTAGTTTTGGTTATTTCTTCTGTTTGACGGCGAAGGTCGTCCAAGGCTTGATTGATGTTGTGGCGGACGTCATCGTTGATGTCAAAGATGTTATATTCGGCCAAGAGGGCGGTACGCTGATCGTTCAGCTGTTTTCTTTCTATCTCTTTTAGGTGTTTTTGGCGGAGCACTAGTTGTTTTCTATACTCCAGTGTAATGTTTTCTTGCCTTGCTGCCGGGTCATGGGTTCACTATTTTTCTGTTGATCTTTTCGAGTTTTCTTACACATTGTTTTACACTATGATTCAGGTTGTAGATAATATGTCCAAGATCCATGTCGTAACTATATTTTATTAATTATTTATTTTCATTTTTCGTAGGACGTTTCGTGTATCCTTACACATCATCAGCGACTGTAATATAGATACAATACACTATAAAACATCACATATACAACATAAACTTATACAATATATATATACTGAAATGTACAACAACGACTAATAAAAGTGTAGAGTTACAAGAGTATGGATAAAAGAGACAAACCCTTTAGGTGAACTCTAGTATGAGCTACAGTTAAAAGTGTATGGATAAAAGAGACAAACCTTATAGGTGTAGTCAGCTATGAGCTACGTGGTTGACTGCGAAGGTTGTATGGGTGAGTGGGTGTTTGTGGCTGTGTAGTGTTGCCAGTTGTGTTATTGTGTGTGTAATGTTCATTTGTAATTGTCGCTGCTTGTGGTCGGGCCTTTGTGTATTTAAACAGTTTGAGGGTACGATCTAGTCCCTTCACCTAAAGGGTTTGTCTCTTTTATCCATACTCTTGTAACTCTACACTTTTATTAGT
>NC_137023.1:23429491-23444491 GCF_032717465.1 Coenobita brevimanus | reverse complement strand
GGACATGCTGTAAACCCAGTATGGCATAACATGACAGTTAAACCACTTATTACTGTCATAACCATGGCATCCTTTGGCTTGAACTTGCTCAAAGAGAAGTTTCTGATTTCACAGTTAGGTTAGGTCTTCCTAGGTATGGTTTGTTTAATTGCCTGACTTAGATAAGGCTGCCCAGCTAAAAGATCATTTAAAAAAAAAATGCCTCGATGTAAAGTATGATGGTGCCAACAATAATGGCGTCTGGTTGAGAGCGAATCAGCACTGAGCAAATCAGCACTGAGTTGTGGACGAGCAACATTCTGCACATTCTTTACCGAAGTATTTCTCATTAAAACATTGCTGTTATTACTCCAGATCAGGGTTGCCAGGTTGGGAGAAAAACAGCATGCTACGTTTTGTGGCTTTGCGCTACACAAATCTGGCTCTCATGGGGTAGGGGGATCCCCTGTGTGCAGGGGAAGTAAATTACTAGCCTCGTTTTCCCTGTGTATCGTAAGAAATTACTAATAGGGAAGGGAAGGGGGGGCTGGGAATCCCAATGCCTTTTAGTATAGTCTCCCACATACTTTGATTCAGCCAACGGCGACTCAATCAACTCCGAATCTATACGTGCCAAATCTATCGATTCCGAATCTAGCAACGCCGAATGTAGCAACATGGACTCCATCAACGTCGAATCTATCTTCCCATCTTGCATTTTATTAAATTTTTCCCTTTGCTATCATCTACCTTAGTGCATTATAGCCATTTCATGGCCTGGTGCTAGTGTTTTATTATTCCTTCCAACCTTACCCAAATTTGGCGTCTGCTACCTACTGCCTTATGGGCTACTTTAAATTTTATTTGGACTCTTTATTGGATTTTTGAGCCACTTTCGTAGCGTACTATGTGTTCAATAATAAGTCGAAATAAGGAAAATCATATTAATATTCCGTCTACTTACCGCAAAATCCTTGTCAGAGCATGTAAGAAACCTCAAGTTCGCATACTCGAAAATACTGAAGCAATAAATAGAGAACCTGTCACAAACTGATTGCCTAAGTCATACAGCGATGCTGTTCTCGGAGTTACCATTTAACTGGCTTATCAGTATTGCTCTTAAGTATGGAATGCCGTCAATTTCTTAAAGGCAATATACTAACAACTAGCACAATATTCTGGACAACTGCAACCACAGTAAAAATGCAGGAGAGAACTTGTGATGAAAGATGTCAGAGAGTTTGCAATAAAAGCAAACAACCACTTAATAAACAACGCTTTTGTTGGACGGATATTCACAAGTTAAATCGGTAATTTTTATATTAGTTCAAACAATAAGCAAGAAAAACGTTCTGGTAACTCAAGAAGATTAAACAGAAGATAAAAAAGAAGAATTAAACTAGACTGAGGGGAAACAGCCAATTTAGTTCATGTAGTAAGGAGCTTTTAAAAGGTTCTATTAATTGCATCCGTAAGAGGGAACTATTATAGGAGGAGCAACTCATGACTGGTATGCGAGAGTATACAAGTTGAAGTATTTTTATATACGGTGGTAATACATGGTGAGATCCGCTACCTTTAAAGTCTGCTGATGCCACTCACCGCCATAAGAATGTGATAACCCTGCTGTAGTTTTTTTTTTTTTTTTTTTTTTTAACACGTTCGCTATTTCAATCACCAGTTAAGTGACGTACGAAAGCAGAAATAAAGAAACTCCTTCACTTATGTTAAGCCTTTCAGCTGCAGTAAAAATTAATCTGAAACTTCACAACTTGGCTCCGCTTGGTTGTGGCTTTCCAGACACCAGTATACCGATCTGCATATAACAACGACAATAAGTTGGATATGGTTGGACGGTTTTCAAGAACACGTCAAAAGAAAGAAAAAAAAAAAGTATCGTTAAATTTATCCGACGCTGCACAGGACGAAGTGATTCATATGATTCCCAGAGTTTCGGTAACAGTTGGTATGCCTGTGTTCCATATAATTATGTACCACTTGGGGACAGGAGTGGAAGCGAGCAGAGGATGGCCCACGAAAAGTATGTTAGATCCGTGTTAGTACAGCAAGAGTTCCATAAAGCTGTTAGATGTCTGTTGTCAGGCAATATTTAGAAATAAGGGCTACGAGGATATCAAACCCACGGTCGAGTGAATGCTACAATACTCTGATACACTAAATGGAACTGTTTCGAAACATCATAAATTATGTATGTCAACAGGTACTACTTGAATATAGACTATAATACGATATAATAAAATACTATTACAAATACCAAAGTCAACAATCTTAGTAATAATAATACTGTTAATTCTTAGAATCCTATTAATCCTATTCCTAATCCTAATGATAATAATAATAATAATAATAATAATAATAATAATAATAATAATGATAATAATAATACTGTAGTAGTAATAATAATATTATTATTATTAATAATAATCATCATCATCATGATATTTAAGTCTGTAAATATCTAAAACATTACGTAACTCATTCCGCAGATCAAGAGTTTAAAACATGTTGTGGTGATTAAGAAATAGGAAAATCAAGAGAAATTAGGACCTGTGGATTTTATTTCCAACTCTGTCTAGTACTCAGTGTAAACTCTTCCTGCCCCAGTCGCTGCATTCAGTCGTCATAGCATGGATGCAACCCGTCCTTATACAGTTACATCACCGCCTAACCGCCTACTATATTATATGAACCCCTCGTGGGATTCACATTCCTCGATCACTGATAAACTCTATGCTTACAGGCCGAGGATGTAGGGGTACCAATCGTATAGACCCAAGCTAAGTAACAGCGTCCGAAAAGCCTCGGATCCATTTACCCCATACCCAACCATACTGTTACATCCCCGTCCCACACTGCCCCAAGCTCCATCAGCAGTAGTTCAGTATAGGATGGACGTTGCCCAGTGAGTTGTTCTTCAAATGGTCAGCCGTTAGGTGAACAGCACACAAGATCAGCCCAGGCATCGTAAATAAACACAGACTTCCTAAGTTCACTGTCTTTATTTTCCAAATAATACACTGAATGCTTTCCAACTTCACTTCACAATTCTCACAAGCACTGGAGCTATACAAACTTTACTTAATACAATTACGCTCAATGCTTGACAACGCTTCACTATTTTTCACAAGTACCGATGATATACAAACTTCACTGACACTTCACTGTTAGCCAACAACACTTCACTTTTCCAAAAACACATCACTGTTCTACACTCATACTGAACTGCAAACCGACTGAGCTTGCTCTAGTCTCCTCCCCATCCTTATATAGCCTCCCTTGTTTCTCCAACATTCTAGGACGTGCTGGTCCCGTACCTGCCACTAACAACAAAAGTTACCAATTCAAAGACATCCAAAACATGCCAGAGTTTTCTTACACTACATAACATTGTAAATCATTTAGCATACAAACTTAAAATAAATTACACAATTTACCAAGCAATCACATAAATATAACATTACTGAGAAAACGAGCACAAAAATTAATGTACAGCTTACGAAAAAACTAAGCTCACAAACAGCTGGCATACTGGCAACTCAGACTTGTATCGGAACCTACTGTAAACATCGGGAAACATCGAGAAGCTTCTCTACTACCCAACTGGCAAATCTCGTTTCTTAACAATACTATTCTTGACGGGTGTACTGTACAATTGTAGTGCTTTTTTTTTATTATTATTATTGTTGTTGTTGATTAACCCCTGTCTGTCTGACCGAGCAGACCCGTCGACTATAGGTAAACTGCTGCTTCTATGGGACCGATCCAAAGGTACAGCACAACCAACATAAAATGCAGGGATCCGGTGCCTCTTTATGGTATACAGCGCCTCACCAGGGTCCACCTACGGGTACAAAGTACTCGTACAGGATATTTCACAGTGCTGGGAACCGGCGACTCTTTTTGGTAGACAGGACCTTGCTAGGGTTAGGTCAGGGTCCGTCCTCACTGCAAGATGTATTAATATAAGAGGAGGTTTGACTCCCGGGTGGACGCTGCTGTTGCTTCGCTCTATTCACGGTGCACAGCGCCACCATGTGTAGGCTCCCCGTTAGAAAAGAAAAAAAATGCTATAGCATACGAATGCAAAACAGAAAACATAACGCTCACAACTCTTGGAACCATGTTGGAAGGGCGCTTAACGAACTACCCTCCACCTTCCGGCTTAGAGTGGCAAAATTTATAGATCCACGGATTTGGATTCCTCTTTTAACCAGCCTTCGAAAATGCCTGACACCGCCTTTAACCAAACGGTTTAATATACTGTACGTTACTAGAACATTAACAGGAAATTACAGTAAAATGCAATTATTTTTCTTGTCTCTTGATGTAATGTAATAAACGACATCCGTCAAACGCAAGGAATTTACAGGAAATTATGTTCGTCATACTCTCACAACATAGTGTTGGTAACATACTTCTTGCATTGTTCTTTCATATTATTCCTGCTGCTAATACGAGACTTTATGTTCCTTAAGAGAACTTCGTATTATTAAACGGTTTAACGTGTGTCTATACCCTCCAGTATGAAATATTTTTTTCAAACATGAACAAACAAACTCACAGAACACGAAAGTTTTACGGTATCTGTAGGCTAATATACTAAAAAGACGTCTTCGTAAAGAAAGTAATTAGTTCTATCCTGCCTTAATCAGTTCGAGTATGTAATTCCATTTAGTGTTAAACTATTTTACTCAGCTGATATGGTAGATCGTGGCGATCATTATGCATTCACTTGATGAAGTGCTGCCAGCTTCTTCCTTGTCTTTTACTATTCTATTTTCTAGGTCTGTTTTTCTCTCTTCCTCTTTCTGCCATCCTCCCTGTCACGTTTATTGCTTTCCATTTCAGATGGCTTTACACTGAGTGACATGCCAAATGTTTCCTGTGACCGAGATAAACATTTACGTCGATGGATGTTCATCACATAACCAGACTAAAAGGTGATCTGGAGCCTACTATGGTGCAATTGTTTACTTGGTGGAGAGAGGGAAATGCGACATCCTTGAACCCAACCTCAACTCTGTTCCCCTCGTCTCGTTGTGGCAAGGCGTTTCTGCCGCAAGGGAACATCGGTTCACAGCACGGATGACCCTGCCGAGATGGTTGCTTGCTTGCAGTTGATGGGTTTGCTCGGCCAGAAAGATTGGGGCTACTCAGCAAAAACAGCAGCTGAGAGTGAGTCATAAGGACCTGAGTGTTAATAGGGGCATCATTAAATCTCTTGCGATTGGACCCTCTCCAGCTTAAGTTAGGCGATTGTTTTCCGAGAAGAGTGACATTAATGCCTGAGTGTGTCAACCCACGGAATCCAATGGCGTGTTTTAAATTTATTGCTGTTACTTGCAGATAATTTTTTACAAATCAAAATAAGTTTCTCGTAATAAGGGTGCTAATGGTAGCTACATATAAATTCTCCAGCTCGAAAAGTCTGTACTAACCTTGTTAAAAGTCACGTTAATTAGAAAATACAGTACAAAGCACGCCATCAAACTGAAAGTATTAATGTTGTTCAACAAATACATACTTACGTCATTGGCACTCACACAGCGCAATACCCGCTTCGCTTTCACCTGGTATTGCTGGCCTGTGAATTAATAGCGATGTAAATTACACACCGAGCTGGGGACGACAACCAAAACTTTGCCCTTATATCCTGTGCCACAGTCAGCGGGGGAACAAAATAATGCCAATAAAAATGCGGAAACTAAGCTGAGTCAACCAGATTTTGCAGAAACAAGTGGTTTATGATTTTCCCGCCTTCATCCTACTCACCCAGACTACCTTGGTTTAGCGCCGAACATTTACGGTTGTACACGTGAGGCATAACAGCTCATCTGGCACTCCTCTTTATCTGTTTGTTGCTCCCTCTGGCACGTTCACATTACTATATATGTTATTTATACCAACTATATAATAAGCCAATAACATAAATCATTGGAAAGGTGTGCTATTATATGCCAAAATATAGCTATGAAATATGTATGAAAAAGCCTCCTAAATCTACGAGGTTTTCAGCACTTGTTTTTCCTAAATAGTTTCTGCATATGTATGCTAATTTTAATCCTGTAAGTAGGAACCCACGTCTAGGCTATTCAGTCCACACGTTAAAGGCAAGAACAGTCACCTGTCCCTGAGTGACGGTAAACGAACATTTAGCTTCAACCATACCTAGGACTTTGACCCTCCTGACCACATTCCATTGGAGAGCCTTAGACCACTAGGCAACCAGGCGTCCATTAGCTAGTAGTATGGTTGCCACTCGTCGTAGTAAGTGGTCTCCTAGAATGGAAATAATTTGGCTTGCTACTAAGTGTACGGACATAATTACCTAATGTTAATCCTACATCGAGTGAGTGAATGGTGGGTACACTCATAAGCAAAAAATATAGAGAAAAGGAAGAGGTACTTAGGAACCTACCATGTTCATGAAGCTACATGCCAAAAAGTCTCAGACCACAAATACATGGTAATGTAGGCGACGTTTTCAATCATAGAGAGACAAGACATCCATGTCCACAAAACTTATGAATATGCCGGAAAAACAGTAGACTTACTAAGGTGAAACCTCTTTTGGGTGACTGAACTCCTAAATGATCGTAAATATGTGGTCAAAAAATGAGATGCATATAATCATGCAAAACCAATGTGTAGAATTAAAAATAAAGGACTTCCCTCTACCCTCTTAGACCCCCTCCCCCGAACATTAATTAAATTTGATATATTCTCTCTCATTTCATTACAGCTATAACCAGACGATAATATTCTGACGACAGCGAGTCACAAGGCCCAGAGAAGGTTAAAACTGTCATCCTTAATCTGATTTGGGTCAGAAGAACTCTAAGATTCTCTTCTAGCTAACGCCAGAGGATTTTATGAAGAAATGAATGAGCCACAGGAGCCTGAGAGTGTTAAATCTTTTTAGAAGGTTTATATTCTTATGAAAATCATCTGCACAACTTAAGGGCAAAAAACGGATAAAAACGAAAGTCGCCATCGAGGTCAGACTTTACTTAATATTCACAATTGAATATTAAGGCGGGTGGAATTGTATTAGTTCGGCCCACTTTTAACCTTTTTTTTTTTTCTGTGTTAATTTTAGTTTGACATTTTATGCATTCTCTCTCTCTCTCTCTCTCTCTCTCTCTTCTACTTCCACACTTTCAACTGTTTACTCACTCGTTCACCATTCCACTTGTTTACTCTCGCTCGCTTTCTCGCAATGTCTGACGCACTAACCTTTGCTCTCACAGTTAAACACACTTAGACAATACCCCCCTCACTCACTTCCTACTATATTCTGTTTCACTGTCACACTTCCACTTTCCCACTCCTTTCATCACACTCCCTCATTCCCTTATAATCATTTATTCTTTTTCATTATTACTCTTATATTAACTCGTATTTCACTGACTTTCTCGCTCATCCATCCACTCGTACACCCTAACTAACGCGCAGGCTTGCTCATTCTCTCACAGTTACATTCACACACTCATTCCCTAATACAGTTATTCTCACATTACTAGCTCACACTCGATCATTCTCATCCCCACGCACTGTCCTGTAATTTCTCTGTCGCCCTCTCACCTTCACTCAGTCTCTCACATGTATGCCTGTCACATGGCTGGGTATGCAGCTTTAACCTCGACAGCCTAAGATCCTCGTGTTTATATATTCTTGTCCTTATGATTGTATTCACCTTTGGGCAGGCTTTTTGAACGGCAGCGGATAGACAAATAATTTACTAAACAGTGTGTTAATGGGGGTTCTCGTAAGCCACAGAAAAATGTTCGTTAGCAGCAGGAATAAAGGACAAAAAAAAGCAAAGATAAACGATAAAAGGACGTCATTCCAGTGAAGAATAATATTTTTACATATTAGAGATGCTGCATATTATTATTATCATCATCACCCTTATTACTATAGTACAACAACAACTACTACTGCTTGTACTGCTACGACTATTCCTACAACTACTGTTACTACTGAAATGACTTCCTCCACAATACTACAGTTTATACAACATGGAATAATATTTACTACATGGTAGGCAATAAGCGCACCTTATCCATCTCGCTTCGACTTTAGATTTTTGTATTTAACTAAGACTACCTCCAGGGCGATTCTGTTTGACTCAGGAAACACCCGCTACGACGCGACTGATACATGCTGCCTTTATTAACCCTCCGAATGCTAATCACAATATTTACACTTCATTTTAGCTGGCGACAGACGATTTTCTTCAGCTCAGGAAAATTCACAACAAAGGGTTAGTTTAGTCATGGTTGTTCGAACACAGTGCCAAGGTTATTGCGACCGTGGAGGACTCAGTTTGCCTCCTTAGCCCGATGAACAATTTTGGGTTTTAGTCTTGGTACATTAAGACGATTTTATTCAGGTGACGTAAGATAACCTAATCCTGGACGATGGATAAAATCATTGGTAACCTCAGTAATATGAGAAACATTTCATAGTGCGAATACAGTTATCCGTTGTAAGCAGGGATGAAAAATAAAAAGCGCCTCGGACTGAATGGCTTAATTTATTGTAAGTATAAAGAACTCGCTTAAGTTATCGTCAGCATAAAGGGCATATGATATCGTAAATGAAGAGGCACGTAATAGAGGCAGAAATGACTGGTTATCGTAAACACAGCGGACATTATTTTAACTATAAACAAGTTTGTAAGGTTGTGGTGAAAATAAAAATAGTATTATGTTATTATACGCATTATAGTAACTTACCATAAGCATAAAAGAATATTAGGTCATCGTAAGTATAGAGTACGTTACAAGTACATGACATTGCTGTTCTGAATGCTTAAGGGAAGTTATTTTAAACTAAACTAAAAGATGTGTTAGAGTATTGCACGTATAAAGGTCTATATTAAACTTATGCAGCTCAGAATGAGTCGTACGAGGTTGAGTGAAAATACTGGTCCCTTATTGCTCTCATGACGAGACAACCCGAGAATTTTGTTCCTGCCAAAGCAAGATTTTTTGTTTTTTTCAGTTAAGAGAGGGCCATAGGAGCCTAAAGAAGTTAAGCTACCGTAATTAACAAGGACAGAGTAAGATCTAAGCAGTAATTGATTCAGTTTTTTTTTTTTTTTATGCGAGGAAGAAGGAACCAAAGGCCATGAGCCCGCAGTAACAGTTCCCTCCAAGAGAAAAACAAAATACAAGAGAGAGCCAAATTCAAGATCCGATCATTTTGAGATGCCTGGACACACTGCGTTTGAAAGACTGGAGATCATAGGCAGCAGGAAATACAGACAAAGGGAGACAGTTCCAGAGCTGACTGTTGCATAAATGAAAGACTGGGAGTAACGGTTAACTCTTGCATTAGAGAGTTGGACAGAAAAAGGATGAGAGTTTGCTGCCAGACGGGTGCTACGCGCCCGTTGTAGAGGTGGAGGAATGCAAGCAGACAGTTCAGAGGAGCAGTGACCATTAAAGTGGCGATAGAAAAGAGATAAAGATGCAACAGTGCGGTGAAGAGACGGAGGTTGAAGGGAGTCAGTAAGAGGAGGAGAGTTAATGAGACGAAAAGCCTTTCACTCCACCCTATTGAGAAGAGCTGTATGTGGGGAGACTCCCCACACATGAGAGTTGTACTCCACACAGGGGCGGATAAAACCCCTGTATAAAGTCAACAATTGTGCAGGGGTAAAGAAAGAGCGGAGTCGGCTTAGCACACCCAAGCTCTTGGAAGCAGATTTTACAAGAGATGTAATATGATCTTTCCAAGATAAGTCCCGAGTAAATGAAACCCCAAGCATGTTCAAGGATGATGCAGGATTAAGCTGAATATTATCAAACATTACTGGGTATACCTGTGGAAGATTTTGTCGGGTTGATAGGTGTAAGAACTGAGTCTTAGATGCATTAAAGACAACCATACTATTTTTACCCCAGTCAGAGATACGAGCCAAGTCAGACATTAGGTGTGCCATAGCCTCATCCCTTGTTTGTTGAAGTAACTGTTGAGATGGGCGTTGCGGGAACCGAATGGAAAGGTGAAGGGTGGAGTCATCAGCGTATGAGTGGATGGGGTTAGATGTACAGCTTAGAAGATCATTGATGAATAAAAAGAAGAGAGTTGGTGATAGGACAGAGCCCTGAGGAACACCACTGTTGATAGATCTAGGAGAAGAACGATGGCCGTCTACAACAGCGGCTATAGAACGACCAGAAAGGAAGCTAGCGATGAAGGCACAGATAGAAGGATAGAAACCGTAAGAGGGCAGTTTGGAAATTAAAGATTTATGCCAGACTCGATCGAAAGCCTTTGAGATGTCAAGTGCAATGGCAAAGCTTTCGCCGAAGTCCCGAAAGGAGGATGACCAGGAGTCTGAAAGGTAGGTGAGAAGATCGCCAGTGGAGCGTCCCTGACGGAACCCATACTGACGATCGGAAAGAAGGTTGTGATAGGAAAGATGCCCTGAAATTTTTCTATTAAGAATTGACTCGAAAACTTTTGAAATACAGGACGTTAAAGCAATTGGACGATAGTTGGAGGATTGGGAGTGGTCACCCTTCTTTGGGACTGGCTGAATGAGAGCAAACTTCCAGCAAGAAGGAAAGGTACAAGTTGACAGACAAAGGCGAAAGAGCTTGCCTAGGCAGGGTGTAAGCACAGAAGCACAGTTCTTGAGAACAACAGGAGGGACCCCATCAGGCACATATGCCTTGTTAGTACTGAGGCCAGTGACGGCAGAAAATACATCAACTGAAGAAATCTTAATGTCAGCCATGAGGAAGTCAGAGAGGGGAAGTGATGGAGGAACAGCACCAGAATCGTCTAAGGTGGAATTGGAGGAGAAAGTCTGTGTGAAGAGATCTGCTTTATCAGTAGAAGAAATAGCTACAGAACCATCAGAGTAGAAAAGAGGAGGGAAGGATGATGAGGTAAAGTATTATGACCCCTCTGTATTCCATACCTGCAACCCCCACATGATTTTACGCAAATTACAGAAGGCATGTCGACTTAAAGGAAGTTAAAAATACACTCCACAAAGTATTCAGTACAATGATGCTTCTTTTTAACTGCTAATCCTACCTTCAGATGATTTTATATATATATATATATATATATATATATAGATAGATAGATAGATAGATATAGATATATATATATCATCTCAGCCCTTTGAGTGTCCACTGCAGAACCGTCCTATCCCGACCGAAATGGGGACAATACAGCCTATGTATCTCTCCCAAGTGGCTTAGGCTGTCTTATAGATATTGTACGTAGGGTGAAAAGTGCTTATAAGTGTGACTGTAGTGTTAGAGTAGCTTTGGATGTGTGTGTAGTCTGTGAGCCAAGTGTAATCGGCCCGCGCAAGCCGACTGGGTGCAAGCATACTTTACAGTAAGCGACACTGGTTCAACCACAGCACCCCTTATGTCCGAAGAACGCTCCCAAAGTTTATTACACTGACTGAGCGTGAACCCTCGTTCCCCCATGGACGAAAACGGGCACTTAACCACTGTACCACAGAGGCGCCATATGGAGAGAGAGAGAGAGAGAGAGAGAGAGAGAGAGAGAGAGAGAGAGAGAGAGAGACTAAATCGCTCAGGAAGAGGTGCTACGAAACCTCCAAAATGAAAGAGATTTTGACTCTAAGATCTGGCCATCACCCTAGCTCTACATCAGTACCATCACAAGACATCACTCACAAATAATTCACCAGACCCACACTGCGGTGCTGAGCCTCACACAATAACATCTCATCACCTCACTCTCGCAGCAACGACACTACTTCATGGCGTCATCAAAAACTGACTGGAGCCCCAGCTTAAGTGGCAACATTTCTGCACTGCATTGTGTTTTCGTCCACGCCAAGCATTGACAACAAGAAAAACGCTGAAAAAAACATCAATAACAACCACAGGAAGTGCAACAACAAAAGCAAAAACAAAACTCTAGCAGCAGCAGCAACAAAAACAACAACAAACACTATTTCATTAAAAGTTACTGAATTTTCCCCTTACCTACGACTTATTTCTCTGGTGTTCTAACAAGGGAATGAGGTAATTTACAGGTCAACCAAGAAAAAGCAAAGCGCAGCAGCACATCACACGTAAAGTAAAAATCATCAAACGAGGAGAGTGGGGTTCATTAGCATGTGTTAGGACGGCAGCAACAGCGGGGGTCAGCGACCACCATGATGAAGACAGGATGGCGCTATACCTCACCCTCTACTTTATCACCTCGTTCATGTCTTGGGTGTGTGTGTGTGTGTGCTGTGCTGCAGAGAGAGAGAGAGAGAGAGAGAGAGAGAGAGAGAGAGAGAGAGAGAGACATTTATCAAAACACTCTTTTACCCGATAACTTTATCAGTGTACACTAATGGGGAATTTTTCAAAATTATATGTTTAGCCAGACTCAGACACGGACATCTTAAGCTTACACATCTTAAACTCTCATGTATGTCGTCGGCGACGTTTTTCCACTAGACCTTATTGAAAGGCGGGTGACTAAACCTAGTACCATGGATATTTTTTTTATTGTTTTTGCCTGTACCTCTACACTCAGTTTGTGACTAAATGCATTTGTTCCCTAAATGAAGGTAATAACGCTGCTTACTTTGCAACTTGAGTGCAGAAAATATGTAGACACATGAAAAAGCTACCCTCCCCGCACACGTTCCCTTCCATCCCAACTCCCTGTTGGCCACCATATCCTGCCACCCTTCCGCCCTAGTCATTGATTAATGCAAGGTTATATAGTGCCCAGCAACTGGCGCGAGCTGAAATTATTGTGCCCTCATAATAAATATATTTCAGTATGTGTATATATTTTCTCCATTTGAACAGATCACGGGACTGTGAAATAAACACACAGATATACTTCTTTCCTAGCTTCACAGCGCCTTTGCATTTACGTGTATCCTTCCTTTCAGTTAAGTACAAAAGGATGTTACAAGGCTTTCACAAGTGATGTTCAACTACCCGTTGAACATGACACTTGCTCCACCTTTTCCTGCCATCAGTGGTATCATATTCTGAAATAGCCACCGAGAATGTTGTACTGTGTAGCCTCAACTCAGTTGTATAAAGCTCTGAAGTGGATCAGTACCCATCAGGGTTGATAACCATGCCACCTACTCCCCTTTGTCCTCAGGCAAGGAAATACGGGTGGAAAAAGATACAGGATAGGTGGAGAACTAATGATGCATTTATTAACACACGCAGGTTGTACCTGGAAGAACAAGGGCTTGATCCCTGGTACATTCTGATTCTTGGACAAAGTCTGCTTTCCCTTGTCCATCCTCACGCAGTAGTACAACAGTTCTTAGAACTACTACTAATCGCTGTGTTCTAGGGGAAGACTGGAACTTTGTCGAAACTGATTATCTGTCTTTATGTCGCTGTAGTTAAATTATAGGAGTCTGCATCTTGCCTCAGATCTTAAGTCATCATTTTCTCATCAGTCTCTCCCAAGCTCTTCCATCATACCTGCAGATCAGACTTGCAAGAGAATAGCAACATATTTGATCTAGTTACTGAACCAACTAAGAAGACTAAGTATTCTTCAAGCAATTATCACAACGGCTAAGTCACTGCAAGCCTTTTGTAGAGAATAAGAGCTTCCTTTGTAAGGATTGTCTTTTTTATCAGATTTACTGAAGTTATGTTCGGAACTTGGCCATAGCTCACGGACCAGTGGGATGTCAGCAAATCAATGACCGAAGTGTGCAGAATAAAAGGAACATAAAGACTGATTTACAATCCGTATTAATAGTACTGACATTATATGCACATGAGTTAAGAAAGGTGGCCAGGTGATCGTTACAAGAATCACTAGTGGTCTTATAATAGTGGGGTAAGGAGACTCCCGAACACTTTCTTCTTACAATGTTGTTTATGCCGATGTCTTGTTTAAAATCCTCCTTGTAAACTATTTATTTAGGCAATATTGGTATTTAAGACGTAAACAACATACTTTAGAGACATATGGTGCAGTGTGCAAAGGACATGGCTAAGGATGAGGTGTTAAGAAGTCTCCTTTTAGGATGGCAGAACGGGAGGATTCTCTTTATCACGACCGATGAAAAAAAAAAAAAAATGTGTACTGACGACAGCAACAGTCCCAGGGCGAGGGGTCAGATCCTGGAACGACAGCAACTTCACTTACACCAGAACCAAGGCAGTTCTCAGCAAGAACACTGCAAATCTACGGTACAGTCTTCCAAAAGGGTGAAAAAAAAAAAAGTACCTGGCTGTAACGCTTCACAAATTCTGTGAACTCATGGTTCTAATAACAACTCATTGCATGTCACGGGTTTTTATCGAGTATGTAATATTAAAGTATAATTATTCAATAATACTTGAGAACAGAACAATGAACTGTCTCGTGAAAATCAAGCAATGATTACTTTATTCCGGCTTACTTCGCCGATTCTCTAACGACGAGAATTTATAAACTTTCTCAACAGTACACAGCAGAGACTAACTACTCACAAATGCTGTTTATTAGTACTGTTGGCCTCTGGAGAAAGTGACTCCACCCTTGACAATCAATAATGCAATTAATGATAAACAAGTTCTTGCTTGTGCAATGAAACTCCTAGATGGTACAATGGATTTGAGTATGAATAATACAAAGCATTTATGCAAGCTAGGAGCTGCAACTAGAATAAGCTTATGGAGAAATAAAACACGAGTTTACATTACATTAAGCTCAAGAAAAAGAACTGTTAAATTTATTGATTACAATAAAGTAAATTGACGTTACATGTTTCAAAATGAATCCAAAATAAGGAGATCGCACTCACTCGCTCACTCAAAAGCTAACTCTTAAAACCAGAAAAAAACAAAAAGAAATATTGGTCAGACTGGGTGTCGTTACTGAGGAAGGACACTGCACACGCTGAGCCTCTCGCCAATCATACTAGGTGGGAATTCAACGGCGGTGGCAGGAACTGGGCGTCATGCTGAGGAAGGACACTGCCACACACACTACCTGCTTCCACGGTGCTCAAATCTTGACTGATTC
>NC_137023.1:23269491-23424491 GCF_032717465.1 Coenobita brevimanus | reverse complement strand
AGAGTGGCTGTGCGTGACAGAAATAAATGGAGAGAAATTGTGAATGAATAAGTGATGACGCAGCCCTGAGGGGATATTCTCCCGCATTTGGTCTGATCAGCTAGTCAGGTCATGTGCGGGTAAGGGGATTGGTCTATTATGATGTGGCAGGTGTAAACCAGCTCTGCTGTCGGGCCCTGCTGCGGATGTCACTGATCGCATGCGCAGTTGACCCTAATGCGGTGTGGTGCGGTGAGGATCTGTCCGTTCTCCCCTTTGGGGCTAAGAAGCGAATGAATGTGTTTGAATGGATGAGTAAATGGGGAGTGTGTCGTCCTGTCTCTGCTACCTCCCTTTCCTTGGGGGAAGCAGCCTAGGTATATAGATAGATAGACCTTTAAACAGAGAGATCAGACTCATGTGGAATATGCTAGAGTACTCACAGACTTATCTGATCAATGGTTGCATTCTAAGAAGGTTGATGATTTCTGTAAACTTAGAGAATTAATGATCTTGGAGAACTTCACTGGTAAGATAGATAGGGATGTGGCTACATACCTAGTGGAGAAAGATTTAGATACCCTAGCTAACGCTGCTGTTGTAGCATATAACTATAGTATAATTCATAAGCATGAACGTAAGCCTCAGTTATTTGTTAAGGGTAGGAGAGTGAACCGACAAGTTTTTGTGAACCCTTCTTCTGGTAAAGGCAAGTTAACGTCAAGTGATACTAGTGGGAACACTGCAACCCCAGAGCATGTTAGTTCTACGAAAGTAAGTGAGGACAGTGTTGCCAGAGGGTCAAGAAAAAGTGTCAGGTTTTGCCAGTATTGCCAGAAAATGGGGCACTTGGAGGATTGGTGCTGAAAAAAATGAGGGAAAAGTACCTCGGTAAAACCTGTTTCTTTGGTAAACTCTTGGGGATCTTTTGACACCAACAGAGAGTAGCCACCCACAGATATTGTTAGCGGTAGACAGACACTACCCCAGCAGGTGCATATTGTTGATAAGGCCAGAGTGGAGCCGTCAGTGGTGGATAAACAGACTCCTGTAGAGCCATTGTTAGACACTAGTAAGACTGGGGCAGTGCAGCCGTCAGGTTCAGGTGAGAGTGGTAATAAGACTCCATCAGAGTGTCCTCCCCCAAGCAGTACTCAAAGTGACTCCTTCCCAGGTTATTTATTTGCTAACTTTATTTCTAAGAGGTCAGTTTCAGTTGATGGAAAAGGTGGTAAGGAAGTCACTATACTTAGGGACACAGGAGCTTCACAGTCACTAATGTTGAAGGGGATTGTTGATGTAGCTGACCCTAATGAATGTGTCTTGCTACAGGGTATAGCTGAGTTTGTATCTGTTCCCCTAGTTGAGGTGAAGCTCCAGTCAGAGTTAGTTACTGGTTCAGTGCATGTGGGTGTTGTTGACCAGCTTCCTGTACAAGGGGTCACTTTCCTTTTGGGTAATAACTTGGCAGGAGGACAGGTGAGTGCTGTTTCCTGCATGTCAAAAACTCCTCTGAGTGAGGATAGGACTAAAGAGTTGGAAGATACATGTCCTATACTGTTTCCCGCATGTGCTGTAACTAGAGCTATGATGGCAAAAGCGAGCCATGAGAACGTTGACAGTAATGGCACTGGCAATGCCGATGAAGATATTGGGCTTGGTGATACCTTTTTTGCCCAGTTAAATGACTCAGAGGTTGATGATTCTCCCCAGACTGATGCAAGTACACAGTTAGCTGATATGCAAAGATCTGATCCAGAGATTGCCACTTTAATTGACTCAGCAGTTAGGGAAGATGAATGTGAGTCTGAATTGACAGAGTGTTATTATTTAAGGCCAAATAACATGTTAATGAGAAGATGGAGACCTCCTAGTGTTGCTCATGATAACGAGTGGGAGACTGTACATCAGATGGTGGTTCCAAGACCCCATAGGCAAAAAATTATGTCCATTGCTCATGACTCTTCCTTAGCAGGTCACTTAGGGGTGACGAAGACTCTCTACCGCATCTGGCAGCATCATTACTGGCCTGGAATCCGTCGAGATGTCTCCCGGTTCTGAAGGTCATGTGACACATGTCAGCTGGTTGGTAAGAGCAATGAGCCCATCTCTGCGGCTCGTTTGATTCCTCTACATGTGTGTGAGGCCCCATACACTAGAGTCCTTGTGGACATTGTTGGCCCTTTGCCTAAGACCTCTTCAGGTCACCAGTACATCCTCACAATGTTAGACATGGCCACTAGATATCCTGAAGCCATTCCCTTGAGAAATATTTCAGCTAAATTGGTTGTAAAGGAGATGCTAACCTTCTTTACCCGTTTTGGCTCCCTAAAGAAGTGCAGTCGGATCAAGGCAGTAATTTTAATTCCAAACTGTTCAGACAAACCTTAAGGAGTTAGGAATCTCACAGATCACTTCATCAGCATATCATCCTCAAAGTCAAGGTGCATTAGAGAGGTATCACCAAACTTTGAAGAGTATACTCAGGAAAGTATGTGTTGATGAAAAGGAATGGGACAAGTGTTTGCCTTTCCTACTTTTTGCAACCAGAGAGGCACCGAGCGAGTCCTTGGGCTACTCCCCATTTCGGTTAATCTTTGGCCATGAAGTAAGAGGTCCTCTTAAACTCCTCAAAGAACAATGGGTCAAGGATGATGACCAAATTAACTTGCTAGACTATGTATCAAAATTTAAAGAAAGACTAGCCTATAGTATGGAAGTAGCCAGGGCATACTTGGAGTCCTCTCAGGAGAAGATGAAGAGGTGGTATGACCAATCTCAGAAAGTTAGGTACAGAGTGTTTCACCCAGGCGATCAAGTTCTTGTCTTGCTTCCCATTCATGGTCAGCCTCTGCAGGCAAGTTTTGCAGGCCCGTATCTAGTGGAAATGAGGGTAGATGAAGTAAATTATGCCATTTTAACCTCAGACAGGAGGAAGGAACGAAGATTGTGCCATATAAATATGTAGAAGGAGTACCACAGGCGAGACGTGGACATGCAGCCCGTGGTGTTGGCTGTCAAGTTGGCGGACCCCCCCTAGTGCTGCCTGCTTGGTGTCAGCTGTCGAGTTGGTGAAGGACGAGGGCTGCCCTTTGACTTTGGACCAGATGACCAGTTGGAGAGAAAACCAGGAAGCTTGGAGTACACTGTCTGATATACTCTCCCAATTGACTGCAGAGCTGTGCGCTGAGCTTGTTGCCCTTCTCAGGAAGTTCCCTAATGTCTTCTGGGACACCCCAGGACGGGCGGAAGTGGCACAGCACAATGTGGACGTTGGAGATGTCAGCCTTGTAAAGCAGTTCCCCTACTGGGCTAGACCTCAGAAGCAGACCATCATTCGAGAGGAGCTGAACTACATGTTGCAGCAGGGGTTAATCGAGTCCTGTCAAAGTGAGTGGTGCTCCCCAGTCACAGTGGTTCCAAAACCCAATGGGTCACATCGCTTTTGTATTGATTATCGTAAAGTCAACTCCCTTACCAAGACTGATACTTACCCACTTCCTAGAGTAGATGATTGTGTGGATGTGATAGGCAGTGCTAAGTTTATCACAAAATTAGATTTAATGAAGGGATATTGGCAAGTCCCACTCACAGAAAGGGCCCAAGAAATTTCCTGTTTTGTTGTCGATGACAGAACTTATAAATGTAAGGTCATGCCCTATGGTATGAAGAATGCTCTTGCCACCTTCCAAAGGCTGATGAATGATCTCACCAAGGATGTTGAGAACTGTGTTACTTATGACGATGTTGTTATTTTTAGCAACACCTGCGAACAACACTTGAGCCAACTCGATGCCTTGCTTCAGAGACTGTCCTCTGCTAATTTAGTGCTTAATTTAGCTAAATGTGAATTTGTGAGGGCTCGAGTGCAGTACCTAGGTTATGTGGTCGGTTTAGGCCAAGTGAGTCCACCTGATGTTAAACTTCAGGCCATAGTCAATTCCCCCCAACCCAAAAATAAGAGAGAGTTGCAACGATTCTTGGGTATGGTAGGGTACTACAGACGTTTTGTCCTGAACTTCTCTGATCTTGTGGCTCCCCTCACTGATTTGTTAAGAAAAGGAGTTAAGTATGAGTGGAAGCCAGAATGTGAGGAAGCCTATTCTAAAGTCAAAGCCATCATGTCACGTCAGCCAGTGCTTCAAGTTCCCATTTTTGATAAACCCTTTAAATTAGCTGTTGATGCCAGTTGCCTAGGGGCCGGCACAGTTTTGCTTCAGGATAATGATGAAGGCTTTGAGATGCCTGTGTGTTATTTTAGCAAAAAGTTCAATATGGCCCAGAGAAATTATTCAACTATTGAGAAAGAACTCCTTGCACTCATACTTGCCCTTCAACACTTCTCTGTATATGTTGGTCCAGGGTCAGGTGATGTTGTAGCTTACACTGATCACCACCCTCTGAAATTTTTGTTCCGATTTGAGGACAAAAATCTTAGATTGACCCGCTGGGCCCTATTTTGGCAAGCATACTCCTTTGATGTAAGACATGTAAAAGGTGTTAGCAATGTTTTAGCAGATTACCTGTCCAGAACTTGATTGTACAGTATCCAGAAATTTCCCCTTGGGAAACTTCTTCTCTCAGGAAGGGAGGTGTCACTGGCGTAGTTACCCCAGTAGCGAATGGGTGAAATAGAAGATAAGGTGATAATGAAAGGAGAGAGAAGCGAGCCATTAAGTACATAAATCTTTTTTCTTATCAGTTTTGCTGCCTATAAAGGGTGACCCTGGTCCCCAGCTGTATTTACCCAGCAGTCACTTTTGCCTTCTCAGCTGATAACACACCAGATGTTTTTCTCACAAATTAGCAGAAAGTTCCTCTTGTCCTTGAACTGTGGGTGTGACATAATGTGGGAGGAGCAAAGTTGGGATGTTTGCCAATTAGAAGCCTAAATGGCGCTTTCGTCACGTTCTTGATGGCACGCAATTGGTTCTGTGTGGAGTGTATGAGGCCCTCATTGGTAGCAGGTGCCTCTATTGTTTCTATATGGACAGAAATTATTTTTAAGAGAGCCTAGTGGTTAATTAGCTGAGAAAGGCGGAGTAAGTCTCCTTTATAAGCTCTAGGAAAGTGTGAAGAGACACATTTTGTCTCTTTTTGTACACACATCCCTGTACACATTTGTCTTATTTTGTACACACATCTCTGTACACATTTTTTGTCATTTGTACACATTTACTGTCACTTTACATTTTTGTCACATTGTGTTGCACATTTCCCCAACACTACTCAATACGTGACTTTGATTACAAAACACACTGTTTGTGCACCATTCCCCATTTTTTATTCACTCCTCCATTTACACTAGTGTGTGCATTATATCTGGATTTAACCTTCGAAGTCTCCACGTTTCCTCGAGCTTTGTGAGTACTTAGCTTCCACTGAGTGTATTCAGGTTAGGTAAGAAATAACTTTTTATATTTGTATTCTGAGGCCTATATGAATCCTCTCATTTGTAAAATGAACACTGGTTTCTTCTTTGGTTGTGTATGTTATAGTTACAGTGAAGTTAAGTTAGTTTTCTTTCAAACTTTATCTTATCCCTTTTGGTGCCTAAATTATATATATATATATATATATATATATATATATATATATATATATATATATATATATATATATACTTTTTATATTTGTATTCTGAGGCCTATATGAATCCTCTCATTTGTAAAATGAACACTGGTTTCTTCTTTGGTTGTGTATGTTATAGTTACAGTGAAGTTAAGTTAGTTTTCTTTCAAACTTTATCTTATCCCTTTTGGTGCCTAAATTATATATATATATATATATATATATATATATATATATATATATATATATATATATATATATATATATATATATATATATATATATATATATTGTTACATAGCCTATGATTTCATCATCCATTGTATAATTCTAATATACAGTATGCTGAATGTTTGATCACGATTCACCACGTGGCTTCCATAGTGACCAGCATAGAGGTAGGATTAGGGTAGAGTCGGCGTGAGAAGGCTCCGATGAAGCCAGAGAACTGTCAAACGGCCATATTGGTCAAGTCAAGAGGTCACGGCAACACCTACCTGACGAAGATTGCTGTGCACTCCTACCTCTATAGCTGTGCCCATAGAGGTAACAGTCCTAATCCTACCTCCGTGGGTGTGGCCATGAGATTATTAAGCCTTTAACACCTCCAGCTGTGTGTCCACCTGGTATTCTTCAGGGAGAATGCCAGAAACAACGTAGACTTTATTCTGCCTCTGGTTTTAGTTGTAGTTCAGCTGTGGGTGTGAGACGTTCTGTCCTAAGTTGTATCTCACCATCAAATAACCTAAGTCTCCAAAAATGCCCACCACCTGTGCCGCATTTGGGTGTAATGAAAGAGGAGATAAGAAATCTGACCCATCCATTACATTTCACTGGTGAGTATCTTTAGAGTGAATTATAATTTGTAAGTGTACATTATGTATATGACTGGAGTTAGTAAAGTCAAGCTGAATATTATGTAGAATAATAGATATAAACTTTTTTCATAATGTGCTGATGTATATTATTTTAAATCATCTATCTGTCCTCCATCCTTCATTTTACCATATGTTCTTAAATGCTTCCTTTTTTTTCATTCATTAACTACTTTCTTTTCTCCTTCCATTCATAACCTACTTTCTTCCTCATTTTTTCTGTTTGCAACTAAGAAAACACTCGCTCCTGGTCAGCGGAACCAAGTCAGACAGCTGTCAAAGGGGTCGCCGCCATGTTGGTCGAGTCAGGTCTGTCGGCCTCACTCTGACCTACCCGTGGTTAATCCCTTATGCCACCTCTACCTACTCCTACCTCTATGGTGACCAGGCTTGTGTGTTCTACCTCACTTCCCCCTTCTCCCCCTTACAGTAGAGTAAGACGTTCTACTGTTGTTCAGAGCAGGAGTGTCAACTCTTCGTCCTCTATGCCTTCATTTGCACGTCCTTCTTACAAGTTGAATCAAGCTCTGCTGGCCCTCTATATAATTAGCTCAGTCTCTGCATTAGTTGCCAATTAGATCTACTCCTCATTCTGTTCACATCTCTGTCCTCCCCTGAACAGTATATTATTATTTTTGTGAGTGCTCAAGAAGTCTCCAACCATCTAGCTGCTGTATAATTTGAGTATAAGTGTTATTACCATTTTTCTTGTACTATATAGCATAAGGCGTTAATTCGTAAGCCTGGTAAAGTTTTTACTGTCAGCCAGTATTAGTAATATTTTGTATCTGTAATAATATTATATCTTGCTTTAACTGAGCATTATTCGGTTTTCTCATTTTATCAGGGCTGACATAGATAAATTTGCTCTTGCTAAATTCGTGTTAATAGAGGCTATTGCAGTTAACCATATATGTAACCTGTTTTGCCATTACATTATCCTTATGAGTCCTGAATGTTTAGTTGTTAGTTTGAGCATTAAACTTTAACTTGTAATTTTACCTAAGTCTTTTGCTTTGAACCTGGAACTTTGCAGGACAGTAGTGATTTTAGTATTCTCACTTGAAGTGTTCATTATCTCTCTCTGTTCCGTAACATAAATTTGGCGACCTGTTATCAGGATGTTCAGGACATTATCATAAGGATATTGCTTGATTTTTTGTGACTGTGATTTATTCATATGTCTACTATTACTACTCTTGATGAAGCCAAAGATTTTTTGTCAAATGTGCAAACAGTGTGTGTTGTAGAAAACAGAACAAAGAATGAACTTAAGCTTGTTGCTCAACAATTGGGAATTGCTGTTCGCTCTCATCATTCTAAAGATCAAATTGTTGGGATGATTAATAAAAGCTTGTTTAATGTAACTCCTCCAGATGAGCAAACGCAGATTGAAATAGCTAAGTTACAGCTAGCCCTGCAGGAGGCTCGTGCTAAGGAGGCTGAGTTTCAGGCTCGTGCTAAGGAGGCTGAGTCTCAGGCTTGTGCTAAGGAGGCTGAGTCTCAGGCTAGTATTCAGGATTCACAGGCACAGGCACAGGCTCAGGCACAAATTGAACTTGCTAGGATTCAGGCAGACCATGAGTATCGCATGAAACAAGGTGGAACTGGGGGAGGCGGTGGCTGAATCGGTAGAGAGCCGGCCTGCAGTCCTGATGGACCCAGGTTCGAATCCCGGCTGGGGCAGGGAACAGTTTAAGGATTTGAATTTCATAAAAGCAGACTTTCCTGATCTACCAGATAACCCGCCGACATGTCATAAAAGTACCCCCACTAATACCAATACACCAGTCATTTATGAGACAGCCCTAGCATGTATTCAATATGGACGATGGGCGTTAGTGCCGAAGTGGTGACATGTAGAGAGGTGTATGGTATGTAGGAGGACTACTGGGCCTTGAGAGCAGGCTGTGAAGCCTATGCCCAGAAGTCGGACACATAAAAAAAAAAAAAAAAAAAATCTAGCTCTGATGATTTTGATGTGGCTAAAAATGTTAAACTTGTCCCTCCTTTTAATGAATCTGATTTAACAAAGTATTTTCAGTTGTTTGAGAGGGTAGCTACAGGTTTTAATTGGCCCAAAAAGTATTGGCCAGTACTCCTTCAAACTGTTCTCACCAGTAAAGCTCAAGTAACTTATGCATCTTTGCCTCAGGATCAATCTGATAATTATGATGTAGTTAAGAGCTTGATTCTTAAGGCCCATGAGCTTGTTCCTGAAGCCTATAGAGTAAAATTTAGGACAACTTATAAACAAGATAAGCAATCCCATGTTGAGTATGCAAAAATCAAAGAAGATCTGTTAGATCAGTGGTTAAATTCTAAGAATGTGGATTCTGATTTTGACAAATTTAAGCAGATGATTTTGCTGGAGGACTTCAAAAGGTGTATTAATAATGATGTAAGCCTATATCTTGATGAGAAAAGAATAGATAATTTGTCTGATGCTGCAGTTTTAGCTGATGAATATGTTCTCACTCACAAGAGATGTTCTAGAGAAAAAAAGGAAAGCTGAGAGTAAGTACGTTGCCTCTACTCAGAGTACAGGTAACAGGAAAGACAATAAAGATGATGTTTCTCAGGAAGTAAATACCAGCTTCACCTCTAGATTTCAGAAAAGTAAATGTACTTATTGTAGTAAGCTTGCTCATACTCCGGAGAAATGTTTCATGAGACAGCGTGATGTGAACAAAAAGGAGTCTTTAAATATTCAGTCAATTGGTCTAGTGTCCACCCTTGAGAGTTCCCAGAATTCTTTAACCGAGTTAACTGAACCTGCTTTGAGGGGTAAATTAAATTCTCATGATGAAGCTCCTCTTTTGAGCAGTAACGTGGGTGACACTCTCAAGAGTTCATGTGCTACTTTCCTGTCTGATGGTTTTGTCAGTCCTCTGGACAGTAATGACAGGAAATCAGTTAAAATATATCGTGATACAGGTGCCTGTCAATCCCTTATGCTGACCAGTGTTCTAGGTCCTAATGTTAATTCCTCCGATGAAACTGTAATCTTACAAGGTGTAGGGAATAATTACATCTCTGTCCCTCTGTGCAGAGTGAATTTAGAGTCTGGTTTTGTTAATGGATCCGTTATGGTTGGGTTGGTTGAGACACTCCCAATGTCAGGTGTAACTTTCTTACTTGGCAATGATATTGGTGGAAGTCAAGTGTGTCCAGCTCCTCAGTTGTCTAGTGAACCAGTGACTGCAACCCAGGATTGTGATGTCCCTGATGTGTTCTCTGCATGTGCTGTCACTAGGGCTAAGTCTAAAGATACTGGTGACTTAGAGGATAATGATGATGATGTTATCCTAGCTGACACTTTTCTTGCTAATTTGGACCACTCACCAGATGAGGCAGTACCCCGTAGTGTTGATAATTTGTCTCGACAAGAGTGGGTTGAGTTGCAGGTTGCTGACCCTGAGTTGAAAGGTCTAGCTTACTTTGTTTGCAGTGAGGAAGAGTCAACTGGTGCTTCTACTTGTTATTTTATAAAAGTCAGGAGTACTTATGAGAAAGTGGAGACCCCCCAACAGCATCAGCAGACTGTGAATGGGAGGTTGTACATCAAGTTGTCATCCCTCGTGTTTGTAGGCAGGATATCATTAGAGTGGCGTATGATTCCAGTTTGGCAGGACACCTTGGAGTGAGGAAGACTGTGGCACACATTTTGAAGCACTTCTACTGGCCAGGTATCTTCAGAGATGTTTCCTGGTATTGTAAGTCTTGTCACACCTGTCAAGTTGTGGGGAAGTGTAATCAGACCGACAAGGTTGCACCTCTAGTTCCCATTCCTCCTTTTGAGGCGCCATTCACCCGTGTGTTGGTGGATATTGTGGGCCCTCTTCCTAAGACTTCTTCAGGATTTTCTTATGTGTTGACCCTGATTGATATGGCTACTTGTTATCCTGAAGCCATTCCACTTAGAAATATCTCAGCAAAGAACGTGGTTAAGGAAATGCTAGGGTTCTTCACCAAGTTTGGTCTGCCCAAGGAGGTACAGTCAGACCGGGGAAGTAATTTCATGTCAAATGTTTTCAAGCAGTCTCTGAAAGAGTTGGGCATCACCCAGATCACGTCTTCAGCTTACCATCCCCAGACCCAAGGAGCATTGGAGAGATATCATCAAACACTCAAATCGATGCTCAAGAAATACTGTTTGGAACATAAGAAAGACTGGGATAAAGGTCTTCCATTCGTTGTATTTGCCGCAAGAGAATCTCCAAATGAATCACTGGGCTTCTCACCCTTTGAACTACTGTTTGGCCATGAAGTAAGAGGACCCCTTAAGCTACTCAAGGAATGCTGGCTGTCGGAGGAAGATGACGTCAACCTGCTGGAGTATGTGATGAAGTTCAAAGAACGGCTGTCCACTGCTTTACAGCTGGCGAGAGAGAATTTAGGAGCTGCTCAGGAGAAGATGAAGACTTGGTATGATAAGAAATCCAGGTTACGCCACTTTCAACCAGGAGATCAGGTTTTGATTCTGCTACCGGTGCATGGGCAACCTCTTCAAGCCAAGTTTAGTGGTCCTTATTTCGTGGAGGAGAAACTCAGTGATGTCAACTACATCATCGCCACACCAGATCGTAGAAAGAACAAGCAACTTTTGTCACATCAACATGCTAAAGTTATATCAAAGGCGGGACGAAAATAACCCAGTCTGCACAGTAGCTGTTCCACCCAAGTCTGGAAGTGAAGCTCTCCCATGCAGTATGAACCTGAGTGATAGTTTGGGGAAGAATCCTGTTATCATGAATGATCTCCAGACTAAGCTTTCTCATCTAGCTCCCAAGGAAAAGCAGGAGTTTTCGGCATTACTGCAGGAGTACCCGCAAGTGTTCCGTGACACTCCAGGAAGAACCACTGTGTTGATGCATGATGTCGATGTTGGAGACGCAAAGCCAATTAAATTGCCTCCTTACCGTATGAACCCAGTGAAAGTTCCTCTCATGCAGAAGGAGCTTGGCTACCTGTTGGACCACAAGATGATTGAGCCCTGTCAGAGTGAGTGGAGTTCTCCTGTCACTCTAGTCTCTAAGCCAGGTGGGTCACAGCGGCTTTGCATCGACTACAGGTTGTTAATCAGATAACTAAAACAAACACCCTCTCCCTCGCGTGGAAGATTGAATAGACAAGATCGGAAAGGCTAGGTACATAAGTAAGTTTGATTTGTTAAAGGGATACTGGCAAGTACGTATGACTGAACGTGCTAGGGAGATCTCATGTTTTGTAACACTAGGAAAGACTTTTGCATGTTCTGTAATGTCATATGGTATGAAGAATGCACCAGCCACTTTTCAGAAACTCATGAATGTTGTAACAGAGGGTTTGGCAGGGTGTGTTGTTTATATTGATGATGTATTAATCTTCAGTGACAACTGGAAAGTTCACCTATATAATGTCAGTAAATTTCTTGAGCGTTTGGTTCAGGCTAATCTTGTAGCTAATTTATCAAAGTGTGGGTTTGGTCAAGCTAAAGTTCAGTACCTTGGGTACGTAATTGGTGATGGACACGTTGCACCACCAGGAGCTAAGGTTCAGGTTATAAGTGATCTTCCCAGACCTAAAAGTAAGAAAGAGCTACAAAGATTTTTGGGAATGGTAGGTTATTACAGGAGATTTGTTCTTAACTTTTCATTTCTTGTATCACCACTTACAGACCTACTGAAAAAGGGAGTTAAATTTGTCTGGACCAATAACTGTGAATCCTCTTTTAGTAAACTTAAAGCTATCCTATTAAGTCAGCCAGTGCTCGCTACCCCAAATTTCGCTAAGCCTTTTAAGATGGCTGTTGACGCAAGTGATACAGGAGCTTGGGCTGTTTTGCTGCAAGAGGATCATCAGGGTAATGAACACCCTGTATTTTATTACAGTAAGAAGTTCGCTCCACCTCAAAAGAACTACTCAACTATTGAGAAAGAGCTTTTGGCCTTGATTTTGGGTTTACAGCATTTTTATTTTATTTGTGTTCTGGTTTTGACCCCATAGTCATTTATACCGATTACAACCCACTGAAATTCCTTAGTAAGTTTAAAGATAAAAATCAGAGATTGACAAGATGGAGTCTACTTCTTCAGGAGTATTCATTAGACATACAACATGTCAAGGGGAAAGAAAATGTTATTGCAGTTTGCTTATCTAGACTTTAGTCAGATTGCTTTAGAGTAATAAGAAATTTCCCTTGTAAATTTCTTTTTCTTTGTGGGGAGGTGTTACATAGCCTATGATTTCATCATCCTTTGTATAATTCTAATGTACAGTATGCTGCATGTTTGATGACGATTCGCCACGTGACTTTCATGGTGACCAGGCTTGCGTGTTCTACCTCACTCCCCCCTTCTCCCCCTTATAGTAGAGTAAGTCGTTCTTTCTGTTGTTCAGAGCAGGAGTGTCAACTCTTCGTCCTCTATGCCTTCATTTGCGCGTCCTTCTTACAAGTTGAATCAAGCTCTGCTGGCCCCCTATATAATGAGCTCAGTCTCTGCATTAGTTGCCACTTAGATCTACTCCTCATTCTGTTCACATCTCTGTCCTCCCCTGAACAGTATATTATTATTTTTGTGAGTGCTCAGGAAGTCTCCAACCATCTAGCTGCTGTATAATTTGAGTATAAGTGTTATTACCATTTTTCTTGTACTGTATAGCATAAGGCGTTAATTCGTAAGCCTGGTAAAATTTTTACTGTCAGCCAGTATTAGTAATATTTTGTATCTATATCTAGGTTTAACTGAGCATTGTCCGGTTTTCTCATTTTATCAGGCTGAGTCAGGCTGACTTAGATAAATTTGCTCTTGCTCAATTCGTGTTAATAGAGGCTATTGCAGTTAACCATATATGTAACATGTTTTGCCATTACATTATCCTTATGAGTCCTGAATGTTTAGTTGTTAGTTTGAGCATTAAACTTTAACTTGTAATTTTACCTAAGTCTTTTGTTTTGAACCTGGAACTTTACGGGACAGTAGTGATTTTAGTATTCTCACTTGAAGTGTTCATTATCTCTCTCTGTTCCGTAACAATATATATATATATATATATATATATATATATATATAATATATATATAGCCAACGGCCATACCACGTTGAGTACACTGCTTCCCGTCCGATCAGCGAAGTTAAGCAACGTTGGGTCTGGTTAGTACTTGGATGGGTGACCGCCTGGGAACACCAGATGCTCTTGGCATCCCTATGTGTCAAATGGGGTTGGTGGAGGATTAGTGCCCCTCCCTGTAAAACAATTAACTCTAAGCCGTTGGCCACCCCGTTTGGGATACATGGCGTCTGGCAATGAATGAATGAACATATATATATATATCTACCCTGGGGAATGGGGGATAGAATACTTCCCCAGTATTCCCGGCTTGTCGTATGAGCCGACTAAAAGGGACACTTTTATCTATATTCTTTTTGCTCTCTTTCTTTCCCTTGTACTTTGTCTGTCCAAACCCTCTGCATTTTACTTTCATTTAGTTAATTTCCTCTCTCCACTGTCGGGTTCCTGCGAGTCACTGGCATTGGCTCCAGAGTAAAATATTATTCTGCCTAAGAAATCTTGATGAACTCTGGTGACGAAGCAATGGCCCTCAGTTCCGTGCAGCCCTTAAGTGGGCAGGGGGTGCTAAGAATCCCACGGTGTAAAAATAAGTTTATACATCCAAAAAAAAATTAAGAATAGGAAACTGGAATGTTCGAAGTCTCAGTCAGGCTGGTAAAATGGAAGAGCTTATTTCAGTGTTCAAGGAATACAAGATGGATATTTGTGCTCTTACAGAAACGAGGTTGCTTGGAGTTGATAAAATGAATTTGGAAGATGGTATTACTATGTTGGTTTTTGGTAGGAGTGATGGAAATCATTACCAAGGAGTAGGCTTACTGCTGAGTAGAGATGCTTGTAATGCAGTATGTGAATTTGAACCAATTAATAAGCGCTTGTTTTATGCTCGTTTAAAATCTGACCATGGTAATATAAGTATGGTTGTAGGGTACGCTCCGACAAATGAGGCTGCTGATGAAATGAAGGATGACTTTTATGAGAAGCTGCAGGATGTAGTGAATAGAGTGGCAAGACATGATGTGTTAGTTTGCATTGGTGATTTTAATGCGATTGTTGGGAGTAGTAGGGATGGCTTTGAAGACTGTATAGGTAAGGAGGGTGTTGGTGTAAGAAACGAAAATGGGGTGCGACTTGGAAGCTTTAGTTTGGCAAATGACCTCATAATTGGTGGAACTATCTTTGAGCATAGAAAAATACATAAGACTACTTGGATTTCACCATATGGTAAATATTGTAACCAGATTGACCACATTGCAATTAGCAGAAGGCATAGGAGTTATTTGCAAGATGTTTGCGTAAGGAGGGGGGCAGATATAGGTAGTGATCATCAACTTGTTGTGTCAAAGATTAAAATAAAACTTAAGAGAAACGTTAATGGTAATTGTACAGGAGGTAATGATTATGATTTTGATGAGCTGAGAAGTGATGAGAGCACGAGGGGAAAGTTTCGGTGGGAATGTAGGAACAGGTTTCTAGTCCTGCAGACTTTGATGGAATCTGAAGACAATGATACTAATGAAATGTGGAGAGAGGTAAAAGAGGTTTTGCATGAGAGTGCTAAGGTTACTATTAAGAAAAAGGGAAAAGCGAGAAGGAATAAGTGGATGTCAGATGAAACATGGAATGCAATTCAGAAAAGGAAAGAGGCCAAGTTAAGAAGTGAAGAACAACATGTTGATGACCCGGTAGTTGAAGTACTTAGAGCAAAGTACTGGAGTTTACATTCTGAAGTAAAAAGACTTGTTAGACGTGATAAGAGGAGACTATATGATGAAAAGGCGACAGAGACAGAAAATAAATTAAGTAAAAATGACGGTCAGAGCACAAGAGCAGCGTATCAGGCCATATAGGAGTTAACTGGGACTGAAAAGAGAAGGAAGGAAATACCTGTATGACAGAGAAATGGTAATTTGATGACTAAAGATTAAGATATAAAAGGAAGGTGGAAAGAGCACTTTGAATCTGTTCTAAATAGACCAATCCCAGCTGAAGAGGATATTTTGCCAGCCGAGAGAGATTTACAGATAGAAACGGGATATACGGTAACTTTGAAAGAGGTAGCAAAATCTATAAAGGAGTTAAAGAATTTTAAGGCCCCAGGAGAGGATCGAATATTCCCTGAAATGCTTAAGGTGGACAATGACGAGTTGATGAATGCGCTTTTGAAACTTTTTAATGTGGCTTGGGAATTCCAAAAGAGTGGAAAAATGGAGTGATTATAAAAATACCAAAAAAGGGAGATTTAAGTGTGTGTGGCAATTGGAGGGGGATAACTTTGACACCTATAGTTGCAAAAGTCTTTTCCAAAATCTTGTTGAACAGAATAGAGCCAGTAATTGATAAAATTTTAAGAGAAGAACAAGCAGGATTTAGAAAGGGTCGAGGTTGTAATGATCAGATTATTATTGTAGGGCATCTAATGCAACAAACTAATGAGATGAAAATGCCACTTAGTATGTGTTTTGTGGATTTTGAAAAGGCGTTTGATAGTGTTTCACGTGGAGCTATGTTGAAAATTATGAGATTCTATGGTATACCAGAAAAGTTTATAAATATTATTAGAAGCCTGCATGAAGGTACTTTTTGTAAGGTAATGGTGGGTGGTTCTTTGAGTGATCCATTTCAAGTTAGGTCAGGAGTGATTCAAGGAGGAGTTCTTTCGCCATTGTTGTTTGTTTTGGTTATGGATTATGTTATGAAAAAGGTTGTAAGGAGAACAGGTGCAGGAATTAAGTGGAAAGAAAATAAGAAGCTAATGGATTTGGACTATGATGATATTGTACTGATTTGCGGAAGTATTTACGAGATGCAGAGGGTGCTTGATTGTCTGGTGGAGGAAGGAGAAAAAGTGGGATTGGTAATAAATTGTGGAAAGACTGAAATTATTAATATGAACTTGGAGAACCAAATCGATTGTGTAATTGGGAATAATGTGATCAAGAATGTAGAAAACTTTAAATATCTGGGAACGATTGTATCATCTAATGGATCATTAAACAATGAAATTGAGGAGAGGATTAGACAGGCTTGGCGAGCCGTTGGAATGTTGAAATCTGTTTGGAATAATAATATGCTTTCGGTACATACTAAAGTGAAAATTTTCAAGTCCATGGTTAGACCGATTTTAATTTACGGGCATGAGTCATGGTACAGTACAATTGCAACACATCAGAAAGTATTAGGATTTGAGAATAAAATATTGAGAAGGATTCTTGGGGTAAAGTGGCAAGACAGAGTTACAAATGCAAGAATAAGGGATATTACGAGAGTGGAACCAGTTAATGAATATGTGAGACTGTCTCGCTGGAAGTGGCTGGGGCACACATACAGAAAAGAAGGTAGTTTAATACAGGATGTGCCAGAGTGGACTACTAGAGGAAGAAGAGGTAGAGGTAGGCCGAGGGAAACCTGGTTGAGGACAATGAAAAAAGAAGCAGGAGAGGAGTTTTGGAGGGACCTGAAGGAGATGGCAAGAGACAATTATTGGTGGAGAGAGTTCATTGAGGCCCTGTGCATCCCGTGGGGTGCCACAGGAAATGATTGATATATATATATATATATATATATATATATATATATATATATATATATATATATATATATATATATATATATAAGAGAGAGAGAGAGGGAGGGAGAGGCGATTAGCCGAAATCGTTTTTGTCATACTCATCCTTGTGCTAATGCCAGACATGAAATTAACCACGTAATATGATGATCTCTGTTTATATTTCATGCTCACCACCACCTAACGAACTTGCGGAATTTGGCAAAAACTATGAGTTGCAGCGTCTATTTATAGTTCTCATTAACTTCTTTCCTACTTGACATTTGTTATCTATCTGTCTAGCGCCAGACGCCTTAATCTTGTAAGGGGTGGCCACATAACCATCGCCTCCGTGTCTCCCCGTCCCCTTTTGCGCTGTGCTCTCCCCCAGTTCACATCCTCGTCTCTCATATACCTCTTCATTCCATCCTTCCATCTCATCCTCTATCTCCCCTTCCCTCTCCCCCACTCCACCTCACTCACATACACTCTCCACGTTAGTCTCTCTCTCTCTCTCTCTCTCTCTCTCTCTCTCTCTCTCTCTCTCTCTCTCTCTCTCTTTCCCTTCTCTCCACATGACCAAAACACCTCATTGTATAATTTTCTCTTAACGCTTTCTATCACATCCACATCCACACCACAACACTCCTTCACTTCCTCATTTATCGCTCTATCTCTCTATGTAACTCCACATGTTCCTTTCAGATAACTCATTTCCACTCTTGACTTGTGTCCTTCCAAGAAGGCCCAAGCTTCGCTTCCATACGTCAGAGTTGATATCACAATACTATTATGCAGCGACTTTTTTACTTCCATGCTCACTTTCCCATTTCTTGATCACTACTTTCAAAGAACCAACAACCTTTCGTCCCTGTCGTACTCTTTCAAGCGTTGCATCCTCTAAACTTTCATCCTTACTCATCACACGACCCAAGTAATTAAATGGACTTACATTTTCCGTTTCTTCATCATCCAACTTCATTGTGCATTCAGCGACTTCTCTTCTTTCGAAAACCACAACTTTTCTCTTCCCTACATTCACCTTTAGATTCCGTTC
The DNA here is from genome assembly GCF_032717465.1 of Coenobita brevimanus. Taxonomy (NCBI): domain Eukaryota; kingdom Metazoa; phylum Arthropoda; class Malacostraca; order Decapoda; family Coenobitidae; genus Coenobita; species Coenobita brevimanus. The sequence goes on along the minus strand of NC_137023.1, from coordinate 23,406,406 downwards.
CCTACACACTCTCTCAAATTCATTCCCCAAGCCTTGCGGTTCCCCTCCGCCTTCACATAAGAACCCAGTATCATCTGCAAAGAACAGAACAGGAAGTTTCCAAACGCTGCTCTCTCTCTCATTAGGGCCGTTCCAACATCCACTGCCCTACCTTGTATCTCATTTATAACCCCATTCATATATAGACTGAACAACCATGGAGACATGACATATCTGTTTCAATCCAACATGCAAATAAAAAAATTCACTCGGTTCACTATCCACACGCACTGCAGCCTTAGCTCCCTCATACCTGCTCTTCACGGCGTTCAATAGCTTCCCATTTACTCTATATATTCTTAATATTCTCCAGATTCCTTGTCTATCCACTCTGTCTTATGCTTTCTTCAATTCCATGAAGGTCGCATACAACTTCTTTCCATTCTTTAGAAACGTTTCCACTAAACACTTTAGAATGAATATCTGATCTTTACAACCTCTGCCTTCCCAAAACCTCCCTGTTCTTCTCCAGCTAATTCTTCTGTTATTTCCCTCTGTCATTAAGTATCCTTCCATATACTTTTCCTCTTGCACTATGAAGACAAATGCCCCTATGATTACACTTCATTTTCCCCTTTTCCTTAGTACCGGGGAATAAGTATACATGACATTTGCAATAACATAAAAAATATTTTATTTTTGTTGTTGTTGTTGTTTTTCTTCTTCCTTCTCCTCCTCCTCCTCCTCTTCTTCTTCTTCTTCTTCTTATTATTATTATTATTATTATTATTATTATTATTATTATTATTATTATTATTATTATTATTATTATTATTATTATTATTATTATTATTATTATTATTATTATTATTATTATTATAATTATTATTATTATTATTATTACCTCCTGGAGGAGTGCATTCACCTTTGTTGCTTACCGGAATCGATAGATTCGGCAAGCATGTTGGTCAGCTCCGTATGTTCGTCTGTCTGTCTTTTGTTTGTCTGCTCCCTACAGGTCACAATTTTGCGCCAGTTGTTCTGAAAACAAATCAGAAGGTAGATGTCCATGAATCCTGGAAGCCTATTGTTTGCCATCAAAATCGGTCAGAGGCCCTGGGTTGGGTGGGGGGTTGAAACCCCTCAGTGGTTGTGGGCCCGGAAATTGGCGGGACTCGGTGGCCGGCCCAGGCACAATTTTTTTTCAAATTTGAACTATCCAGCAAGCACTCTACTGCCACACGCCGGTGAAAACTAAGAAGACGAGGGGCGGGGGGACAGGGAAAGGAAGAGAAGAGGGGAAGAGATGGGAAGAGGGGGTGAAAAAGTGGGGGGGATTCATCCGGTAGGTGCTTTGCCTATGGCAGTTTCATCTGTATGTCTGCTTTTCCACACGATATCTCCAAAAGTTCTCAATGGTATTCAATGCAATGCTGTGGAAGGTTGAGCTATGGGCCAAGAGAGAAATGATAAAATGTTGGGGCGGATCCGGATCCGAATTCGATTCCTATGTATCCCGCACAATATATCATCACAATGAATTTCAATGAAATTGTGTGGAAGGGTGGGCCATGGGCCAAGAAAGAGTTGATTAAATTTGGGGGCGGATCCGGATGGAGATCCGGCATTGGCGGATGTATACGCTCTGTGAGTGCTTTATTAGTAGTAACAGTAACAGTAATAGCAGTAGTAGTAGTTGTAGTAGTAGTAGTAGTAGTAGTATTGTTGTTGCTATTAATATCATTTCTACTACTGATATTACTACTGGTACTACTGCTGTTACTACAACTACTACTACTACTACTTCTGCCGTTAATACTACTAGTGCTACTGCTGCTGCTGCTAATACTAATACTGCTACCGGTACTACTACTACTACTACTACTACTACTGTTATTATTATTATTATTATTATTTATTATTATTTCCGACCATGGGCATAGACTTGAAAACCTGTTATCTGAAATCCAGCAGTCCTCTCACTTCCTCTAAGAGTCCATAATACACCCAGCATCCATACTGAATATATGAAGGATTGATGGATAGATAGATTTAGGATTTATTCAGTGGTACTGGATGAAGTATTTTTAAATGTTGATGCGTCTTGTGGAAAGTCAACAAAGTACTTATTCAATGAAATTCAGTTAATCAAATCATTCTCTGATTCAGCTTTCAATCTAACTCACGTACTTCTGATCAGCTAAAAGTTTCCCTAAACACTGTAATCCCACGGACTGAAGGGATTAATCACAAGTTGAAGGGGTCAAGTAACAATTGGGATTTAACCCGTTCAATCCGCTGGTGTAGTGTCTTATTCTTTAATACCGATGTACACATAATGTTATTCATCTTAAACCTTTTTGGACTAGAGGGTTACATACAGCATCCACAGAACCATTGGCTATACAATGTCTACCATATGGTGAAAAATCGTCAGTAGGTAAGGAGAGGATGGAGACTGAGAGACTGACGAGGAGAGTGTATGTGAATGAGGTGGAGGGGGGGAGAGGGAGGGGGAGGCCAAGGATGAGATGAAGGGATGGAGTGGAGAGGTATATGAGAGAGGGGTGTGTGAGCTGGCAGCACGGCAATGAAATGGCGGGGGACAGGGTGACATGGAGGCGATTTGTTTGTGGCCACCCCTTACGGGATTAAGGCGTCTGGCAATAAATAGATAGATAGATAAGTAAAGAGGACAGAATATAAGCTGTATCATCAGGCCGGAGGTGCTAACAGAAATTTGAGAGACAGGACTGTTAGCTGCAGTGCCTCGACTCCTGCCCTGTGTCTCCTGTTTCAGTGTACAAGGCGCCCCCCCCCCCCACCACCACCACCATTCCCCTCCCCTGCGGCATTTTTACGCCCCATGACTCCCTCCGGCTTCCACCATTTCTCCGTCCATTTCCTCTAAGCACTGCCCACCCTTTCCCCTGTGTTGGGTTTATCTTCCTTCTGCCCAGCCACTTGCCTCACCCTCCTAACCTCGCTATTGCCAGGCCTGTCCTTCCCTCCCATCCAGCAGCCTTCTTTTTTACTCTTAATCCTGGCTTATATTTTTCACCTTTTCAATCCGATGACTTTCTAAATTTTGTTTTTCCTGTACGTCTATCTATCTATCTATATACCTAGGCTGCTTCCCCCAAGGAAAGGGAGGTAGCCGAGACAGGACGACTCACTCTCCATTTACTCATCCATTCAAACACATTCATTCGCATCTTAGCTCCAAAGGGGAGAACGGACAGATCCTCACCGCATCACACTGCACAAGGGTCAACTGCGCAATGCAATCAGTGACATCCGCAGCAGGGCCCGACAGCAGAACTGGTTTACCCCTGCCACATCATAACAGACCCATCCCCTTACCCGCACATGACCTGACTAGCTGATCAGACCAAATGCTGGAGAATATCCCCTCAGGGCTGCGTCATCACTTATTCATTCACAATTTCTCTCCATTTATTTCTGTCACGCACAGCCACTCTTCCTTGCTCAACAGACATCCCTCTCGCATCCAGCGCTCTCTTCACACTGTCCATCCATCCTATTCGTGGTCTTCCTCTCAGCCTTACACCTCTCACATCAGATCTAGTTATCTTTTTCACCAGTCGCTCATTATCCATTCTCTCCATATGCCCAAACCATTGCAACACCTGTACGTAATTGATCTTAATCAACTTAGAAGGAAATTTGATTAGTGTAGTAACCTACCGCCTCCAGCTGAAAAACTTTTATCTAATATCAGTCGAAAGGTTTGGGGTTAGCACAAATAAAATGTTAAAATACAGCCTCGATCTGGAGGGGTTAACCTTGCCTCTAAGATGACGTCTTATTTATCGTCTGCCTTTAGAAGGAAGAGCGATAATGTTTTCTCCTGCCTCTGTTTGTTTGTGTGTGTGTGTGTGTGTGTGTGTGTGTGTGTGTGTGTGTGTTCCCATTATATTTCATGAGCAACAACAGGAAACTTTCAGGGTATCAAGATATGGCCAAAATCTTAGACGACTTCGAAAATGGGCACTCAGGGTCAAGGTCAAGGCCACCAAAATAGCTACCAAAGGTCAACTAGTTTTTATCGCCCGCCTTTAGCACCATTTTATCTCATGTACGGCTTCAGCTATCAACATGAAACCTTCAGGGCATCAACATATGGCCTAAACCTTGGACTTGGCCAGCAGCACATTTTGGCGGGCGATTAGCATTCGGCTCCCGAATGCTTTTCTTTCAATTATGGCATGTTTGCTACAGAAATATTTTCCGTCCTTTAGGAACACAGCTTTCCTTCATATCTTTTCTGCTAGTAGACTCTCCTTAGCTAAATAAAATTGAAAAAAAAAAAAAAAAGATGAATGCATGTAAGGAGTTATTAGACAACAGCAGATTTGTAAGACCAGTCAAACTTATCCAAATGGTGGTAGAAATTGACGCATTAGTACATGTTTATCAATTTACAGGTACACGCCAAAGAGTTATCGGTAAAAAAGAGTGTCGTGGATGACAAACTGCTGCTCCTTTACTCGATGATTTAAAGGTTAAATGTCGTTTATTTAAGTCAGGATAGGTTTCTGATTACAATAAGCCCCAGGAATTATTATCCTTAAGAAATGATAATAATTTATCACAACAATGTAAATGAGGATGGTGCTCATTTTACATGACACATAACAAACACGAGAGAGAGAGAGAGAGAGAGAGAGAGAGAGAGAGAGAGAGAGAGAGAGAGAGAACTTCTCACCAACATTACTCTGACTCGGTTTCCAACCCTTCAACACCCAACACTCCCCACTTGTCCCTATCACAGGGTATATTTCCAGCTCCTGTGTTTTCCCCAGTCCACAGAGTGGGTGAGGCATGATGTTTCTCCAGGATGAAAGAGAGGAAGGAAGAGGAGAAAGAGTTAATAGCTGAGTGCTTGTTATGGCAACCAGGAGCGTACAAGAGCACCTTGGGACACAAAATTTTTCATAGTGGTACTATTCTAACACGAACAAGTTTTAGCAGGGTGACGCCCTCGAAGTTCATCCCTCACTTGGGAGGAGGGGGGAATCTCAGTGGTTCCGGGCAACTCCAGTATGTGATTTTTTTTTTTTTTTTTACCTAGGAAAACGAAATTTTGCACAGCTGTACACGTCCATCCAGACCAGCTTTTAAGTAAGGTATGACACCGAGTCCCTCCTCCCCACAGGGTCAGCACCTGGGGTCTCCTGCCGTGGAGTGACTGCAACACATTTGCTAGACTTGTTTTAGGCTTTTCACTAAAGATGGCGCTGTAGTATAGTTTGTTCTTGCTACCTCCTGACGAGATCACACATGTATCGAAAGACCTGTCGTATTAGAGTGGCTATTGAATGCTACATGTAATCGTTCTGTTACAGGGACGTAGCCAGAAAGTTTACAAGGGAGGGGGGAGAAAGATGTCTACAGATTCTTGAAAAGGTGGTGGCAGGCAGGTGAAGCGAGCCTCTGCAGCTGGGGGGTCTGTGGGGGGCGCTGTGAGCCCCCCCAGGAAAATTTTTGAAAATTAAGTACTTTTATGGGCTTTCTGAGGCCTATGAAGGTATGTATTAGAAAATTTAGATGATAACTCATTATAGTGAAAATGGAGAAAAATAGAGCAAGAAAATGGTTTTGGCTGACAAAAGAAGCTTTTTTAATGATCCCTATGGAATAAAAGAACAATAATGCATCTGGGAGTCTCATGTGCATTTTCCTCGCCTTTGAGAGCATAATAATCTTAGCTAAGTTAATTGGAGCCTGGAAATGTCAAAATTCATCTGACACAAGGTGATAACAAACATATATTGTGTTCTAAACGAAAACAATATAATTTTAAATATTTCACAAATCTCTTGATAACCTTAAGACTTAAGTATCATATAACATATTAAGAACCACTTCCTTAGTCCATACATCATCTGTAATTATAAATGTGACATGCATTGAAATTCTACCTACTTGGTTAAACCAAAAAGGTAAGCCTTTAAAATATGCTAAATTACTTAGACTTTTCTGCTATTTTTAAGTGACTTCTTAGAGAAAAAAATATTTTATACTACATATATATATATATATATATATATATATATATATATATATATATATATATATATATATCTATATATATCTATATATATATATATATATATATATATATATATATATATATATATATTATATAATATATATATATATATATATATATATATATATATATATATATATATATATATATATATATATATATATATATATATATATATATATATATATATATATAATATGTAGTATAAAATATTTTTTTCTCTAAGAAGTCACTTAAAAATAGCAGAAAAGTCTAAGTAATTTAGCATATTTTAAAGGCTTACCTTTTTGGTTTAACCAAGTAGGTAGAATTTCAATGCATGTCACATTTATAATTATAGATGATGTATGGACTAAGGAAGTGGTTCTTAATATGTTATATGATACTTGAGTCTTAAGGTATGAAGAGATTTGTGAAATATTTAAAATTATATTGCTTTCGTTTAGAACACAATGATATGTTTTGTTATCACCTTTTGTCAGATGAATTTTGACATTTCCAGGCTCCAATTAACTTAGCTAAGATTATTATGCTCTCAAAGGCGAGGAAAATGCACATGATCGAGTGTGTGGTGAAATGCTGAAGCATGGGGGATAGATAGTAGTAGAATGGATGTGGAAGATGTGCAGATTGGCCTGGGAGGAAGGTAGAGTTCCGGAGGATGGGAAGTCAGGTATAATTGTTCCCTTGTACAAAGGAAAAGGGGAAAAAGAAGTGTGTGGTATTCATAGGGGCTTTTGTCGTCTTAGTATATTAGGAAAAGTGTATCGTAGGATACTTATTGACGAGTTAGAGAAAGAACAGAGGATTTAGTTGGAGAAGATCAGGGAGGCTTTAGGAAGGGAAGAGGTTTTGTAGAGCAGATATTCATTCTTAGATCTTTAATGGAAAATTTTCTAGAGAAGGGAAAGAAGCTGTATGCGGCTTTCATGGATTTGGAGAAAGCATATGACAGGGTGGATAGACAAGGATTGTGGAAAGTATTAAGAATATATGGAGTAGATGGGAAGATGTTGAATGCTGTGAAGAGTATGTATGATGGTGCTAAGGCTGCAGTGCATGTGGATGGTGAACTAAGTGAATTTTTCTCCTTGAAGGTTGGGTTGAAACAGGGATGTGTCATGTCTCCATGGTTGTTCAATCTGTACATGGATGGAGTAATAAAAGAGGTACAAGGTAGGGTAGTGGATGTTGGAGTGACCCTGGTGAGAGAGGATAGTGTTTGGAAACTCCCTGTACTGTTATTTGCAGATGATACTGTGTTGTTGAGTGACGTCGAAGGGGAGCTGCAAGGCTTGGTGGATGAGTTTGGGAGAGTGTGTAAGAAATGGAATCTAAAGGTGAATGTAGGGAAGAGTAAAGTGATGGTCTTTGAGAGAGGTAAAGTCAGTGAATGTACAGCGAGGTTCGATGGTGAGGAATTAGAAAATGTGAGTACGATTAAGTACTTGGGTAGTGTGATGAGTAAGGATGGAGGTTTGGAGGGTGAAGTGCTTGAAAGGGTACAGCAGGGAAGAAAGGTTGCTGGTTCTTTGAAGCAGTGATAAGAAACAGGGAAGTGAGCATGGAAGTGAAAAAGTTACTACATGACAGTATTGTGATACCAACTCTAACGTATGGACGTGAAGCTTGGACGTTGTTGGAAGGACACAAATCAAGAGTGAGAGCAGTGGAAATGAGATATTTAAGAGGAGCCTGTGGAGTCACATGGAGAGACAGGCTGACGAATGAGGATATAAAGGAACGTTGTGGTGTGGATGTGGATGTGATAGGAAGCGTTATGAGGAACACACTGAGGTGGTTTGGCCATGTGGAGAGGATGGAGGGTGAAAGACTGACGAAGAGAGTGTATGTGAGTGAGGTGGAGGGGGGAAGAGGGAGGGGGGAGGCCGAGGATGAGATGGAGGGATGGGGTGAGGAGGTATATAAGAGAGGGGGGTGTGAGTTGGGAGCAGGGCAGTGAAATGGCGGGGGACAGGGCGACTTGGAGGCGATTTGTTTGTGGCCACCCCAAACGAGATTGTGGTGTCTGGCAATATATATATATATATATATATATATATATATATATATAGATAGCTAGCTAGATAGATAGATATATATAGTGATTTATTTATTCATTTATTAATTATTTCATTTGTCAAAATTTATTATTTTTTTAGCCCCATATGATTTCAAGCCCTCAAGGGGGGGGCGGCCACCTCCTCTGCCTCCCCCCCCTTCCCGAAGACCCGGTTCTGTTATGGAGAAAAAAATCCCAAATGAATGCAATCGCCAAGGGACTGGTGGATCAATGTATAATATGTAACCAAATTCAAGGGACTAAGAATTTTTTTTTTTTTTTTTTTGGTCAAAACTGACATGTTAGTTTTGTCATGAGTGTCTGCGCCTGGTTAAGACTTAAACACTCAGGTATGACTTCTTGCGCATATAGAATCTTTTATCAGTTTTATCATCAGTCAAGTGGTTTCATTATAAAAGGAGCCGTTTAAGTAAAAAATCAGTTTTGTGAAAGGAAACTTTGTATTTCCATAAACTGAAAGGAGGTAATAAAGGCCTTCAAGCTGAAATTTCTGATGTAGATTTTGCTTTAATCTAAGCTTATGTAACACACACACACACACACACACACACACACACACACACACATATTGCTTCATCTCCAAGCCTATCCCCCCTCATGATGAAGGACCCACTGATGTACCAGCATTGGCTTGAGATATTGATGAGAGGCAGGCAGGCATGCTGTTTCATGCACTACCTTATTTTATCCATCCATCCATCCATCCATCCATCATCCAATCCTACGTCGCCCCATGAGAAGCGTAGGAACCGGGGCTAGGGAAGTTGGTCCTGACATTTAAAATGAGTGTGGCCAGCCTTACTCATCCCTGAGTGGCATTACGTGAGTAATAAACCCTAACCACCCCTTGGATATAGACCTACACAGGCTCGGTCTGATTGGGGCACCTTAATTACCCACTAAACCACCAGGCGCCTTAATTTGGCTATAAGGTTACCACCCAGCGTAGTAAATGATTCCCTGGTGTACAGGAAACCATATGGCTGGTCACTCAGTGTAGAGTTACACATTGGTAGAAGGAAGAGGAAAGAATGAAGGAAAGCAAGGAGTGTAAACTCACCCATGGGCAGAAGAAAGAGGAAAGAGTGAAGGAAGGATGGAAGAACGGAAAAGGCCGACACCTAAAGCAGCACTACACCGAGTGAGTGGATAGTGAACGCCCGCACCTACCACTAACCTTATTTTATACCTAATGTATTAGATTGGATGAACACGGCACATGCCATCCTGCATAGGATAGTCCTAGAATAAATTATCAGATAAGTTCAGAATGCTTTGTTTCTCTGAGAGAAATGGAGTCCCTTGAAAGGTCTTGGACAACTGTGTAATTTTGTCAACCCACCAACTATCTCTTAATCACGAGATCAGATGTTCCATTCTCTGGAGGTAACTATGTTAGGAGACATTCGCTCCTATCCTGTAAATGTCAGCCTCCATACCAGCCCCTCCTAAACCAATGTAGGTATTACTTACCCTTCTCTCGTGGAGAGATCCCGTTCTCCAGTACGTATGTGATGCTGATGATGATGGTGGTGACTGTAGGGCCTAAGCATGTGTTGATAACAGTAACTCGTATTATCTGTTTATTACCCAGTTTACTCTGGCTTATTCCCGGGCTGGTGTAAGAGCCAAGTTACAATACCAAGAGCCGGAGAGGTGGAAACCCCTTCTTTTTGTATTAAAAAAAGGATGAAGCAATTTGCGCTGCTAACAGCTTACTTCCACTGGGACGTGCAACTTTGTTTTTGCTCATAGTCTTGCCCAAAGGAATATTGGAAAACATTCTGAATGTTACCACGAATTACCCCGTTGGGATAACGGGCAAGATTGCCTTATATTGTTTTCTAAGCTTGTGTGCTTAAGTGAAGATGAGTTTATTCTTACTGAAAAGAGGATAAAGTATTGTAGCGATAGCTCTCATTGTAAATGAATTATTGCTAGGCTTTGTTGGTCAAACTTATTTCTCATATTCGTCTTACACGAAGGCACACGTACAGTATGTCAAGTGTAGTACTGTATGTACTCATATCAATTGTAGTATGAAGTATGATGGTTTTATTGCACATATGCTTACTCCTGTATCATAACGTTTGTCTAAGATTATCACATTCTTATCGTCACACACTGGCTTCGCTTAAATACTGTTTTCACCTCTTCCGTAAGGCATGTCATAAAACTAACTCAGCTAAGACCATCACACCAGTCCCGAATGAGATAACACTGGCACGTCACTTCAGAGACTATGACTATGAATAGAGGAGTATTTGTTCCCAAGCGGTGATGTGTAAGGACTGCTGAACAATCCTCTGTGTTTGATGGGCTTCTGGATCTCAGAGTACTGGACTCTTTGAGACCGTCAGCGTTGGATGCTCCATCAATAAATAAACAAATAAATAACAGATATATTAGCAACACCCACTGATGAAACTGACAGCTGCAGCAACAGGTTTTATCTATGATAATGAGAGAATTTCCTGGGCCTAGTTTTTGTGAAGGACTTCGCTTAAGATTTTGATTTTGTTTTTGTACACTTTCCTATAGTGACGCGTTTATTTCATGCAAGTTACTGAGCGGTGAATGTAGCGTTTCCTCTGGGAACAACTCCCTAACGATACGAGTATAATGTTCATGTAATATTTTACTGTATGTCTTCCACGATGTCTGTCCCTCGGGTCTCTAACCTTTGTATCGTGCTTTGAATGTTCCTGTGGCGTAATGCCGGACTATGCAGTGGTACGTCTTAATGTAAGTTCCTTCTTTTGTATTTTCGTTGCAGAATTTTACCCTGATTTGTCTACATGTACCCTGGTCTCGTGCGGCTCATTCGTCGACGGAGAGTTTTGCCAGTCACGCAATCTCTCCCTGTGTTATTTGTAGTGCGCTACTTTCTGTTGGACACATTTTTTTTTTTTTTTTTTTTTGGTTGTCGTGTTTCATGCATTCCCTTTTTATGTACTACTCTAGTGGGTTATCTTTCTTTACATTACATTCTGTAACCTTGTAATATCTTTCAGCGTTTCATCACTTGAGATTATTTTCTTGAGTGTATTCTGAATGACCTTTTTTCACGAGAACGTCTCTGAAAACACATTAACATATACTGTCGTGTATAATAGGCCCGCATTCCACGTGTCACAGGGAAATTCGTAACATCAGAGATATACAAATGATACTGAAGTGAAATGCAATACTATATTGTTAAGAAAGTGGAGTAACAAAATTTGCAAAGCAACTTAGAGCACGACCCCTAATAATTTCCACCACGTACTTCATTTCAATGTTGCCGTCGGTGTAATTCGGTGCATTGTGCTTGTTGTGCTTGGTGTTCCCCGCGGCGTGTTTTGCGGCAGTAAGTTCCCCCTTGGAGGTGTTACTCTGCGTGGCGCCTCTCCGCCTCTGACATTGATGACCTGATAAACATTTCCCTGTGGCATCGTTTCCACGCTACTCTAACCCTTCCCCAGCCCAGCTCCAACGACACTATATACATTGCGGCATCATATACCTTGCAAGAGTGCTTGAGTATACACCACCATCTTAAATCTTCTCCAGGCCAACTAAAATTGTTCTCAAGCTAAATGAGTTTAAGTCCAGATGGTTTTCCTCGTCTTCAGTACTCATATTTGTAAACCCTTTAAAGCCTAGTTTGTTCATATTATTGCGTGTACATACAGGTATATATTTTTTTTCAGTAAAAATGCAGCTGCCAAACTCTCCAGAATCAAGTATGAATGAATGATAAAGTGGCAGCATATGAAAACCGAAGCAATCTGTGTTAAGAGTTGTGGTCATGCAGATTCATCGTATAATGTGGTTAAGGCATTTTTAGATGCGACCCCAGTTCCGTATGTCCGCACTGCATACAGATAACTAAGCTGCCAGTTGTGATAGCTTTTTTTTTTTTTCCAGTGTTTATGCTGTTATATTAAGAAGTATTAAATTTAGTGAATTTGATTTTCTAATTTCAGTCCTTCAGTAAGCATCTTTATGATTTGAGTCTGCATTCTTATGAGAATTCTGACGCATGATTAGTATTTTTTAAGGAAGAGCAAAAGTTTAGGGACACAAGAGAACTGAGTTCATACAGATTCCTTGCGATTCCCTCGAGGTGCAATCAGGCCAAGACCACAACTTTTAATTGACCGAGTGAGGTACACCAGGCTGACGTGCACCACGCGAGTCTCCACCCCACCTTACCTGGTCTGTTACTCAGAATATCTTATCACAAAACTTTACTACCAACTTTGCAGTGAAACCTCTCCCATTACCAGGGCTTCCCACGCACCACATCGAGTGTTTTGTTGTATAAATTTTCTTCATCATTCCCATAAATAGCATGGATTAATTCCAACAATATGCTCGGATGTGCTAGTATTCACTTACACATTAAAAATAGGCTATTGTAAGTTAAGTTACGAGGTGTAAGGAAAAAACGGGGAAGGGGGAGGTTCTCATAATGGACGGTAAACTCAGTTTAACTGCTCACTGGAAACATATTTCAGATTTCCCCGTCAAAGTACTCAAAGTACATTCAAAGAACCAACAACCTTTCGTCCCTGTCGTACTCTTTCAAGCGTTGCATCCTCTAAACTTTCATCCTTAATCATCACACGACCCAAGTAATTAAATGGACTTACATTTTCCATTTCTTCATCATCCAACTTCATTTTGCATTCAGCGACTTCTCTTCTTTCGAAAACCACAACTTTTCTCTTCCCTACATTCACCTTTAGATTCCATTCCCTACACACTCTCTCAAATTCATTCCCTAAGCCTTGCGGTTCCCCTCCGTCTTCACATAAGAACCCAGTATCATCTGCAAAGAACAGAACAGGAAGTTTCCAAACGCTGCTCTCTCTCTCTCATTAGGGCCGTTCCAACATCCACTGCCCTACCTTGTATCTCATTTATAACCCCATTCATATATAGACTGAACAACCATGGAGACATGACACATATCTGTTTCAATCCAACATGCAAATAAAAAAATTCACTCGGTTCACAATCACACGCGCTGCAGCCCTAGCTCCCTCATACCTGCTCTTCACGGCGTTCAATAGCTTCCCATTTACTCTATATATTCTTAATATTCTCCAGATTCCTTGTCTATCCACTCTGTCTTATGCTTTCTTCAATTCCATGAAGGTCGCATACAACTTCTTTCCATCCTTTAGAAACGTTTCCACTAAACACTTTAGAATGAATATCTGATCTTTACAACCTCTGCCTTCCCAAAACCTCCCTGTTCTTCTCCAGCTAATTCTTCTGTTATTTCCCTCTGTCATTAAGTATCCTTCCATATACTTTTCCTCTTGCACTATGAAGACTAATGCCCCTATGATTACACTTCATTTTCCCTTTTTCCTTAGTACCGGGGAATAAGTATACATGACATTTGCAATAACATAAAAAATATTTTATTTTTGTTGTTGTTGTTGTTGTTTTTCTTCTTCCTTCTCCTCCTCCTCCTCTTCTTCTTCTTCTTCTTCTTCTTCTTCTTATTATTATTATTATTATTATTATTATTATTATTATTATTATTATTATTATTATTATTATTATTATTATTCTTTGATCTCAATGTGGGACTGAAACAGGGGTGTGTAATGTCTCCATGGCTGTTTAATATATATATGGATGGGGTCGTAAAGGAGGTACAAGGTAGGGCAGTGGATGTGGGGGTGGCCCTAATGAATGAGGGTGAGATTTGGAAGCTTCCGGTGTTGCTGTTTGCTGATGATACAGTATTGTTGAGTGAAGATGAAAGGGAGTTGCAAGGTTTGGTGAATGAATTTGGGACAGTGTGTAGGAGGAGGAAGCTGAAAGTTAATGTAAACAAAAGTAAAGTTATGGTGTTTGAGAGGAATGAAGTCACAGAGTGTGCAGTGAGGTTGGATGGTGAGGATATGGAGAATGTGAGTGCATTCAAGTACTTGGGTAGTGTGATGAGTAAGGATGGAACTTTGGGGGATGAAGTACGTGAAAGGGTACAGCAGGGAAGGAATGTTGTTGGCACACTGAAAGCAGTGATGAGAAATAGGGAGGCGAGTATGGAAGTTAAGAAGTCACTGCATGATGGTATTGTGATCCCTACCCTGACGTATGGAAGCGAGGCGTGGACCTTGCAAGAGGGGAACAAGTCAAGAGTGAGAGCAGTGGAAATGAGTTACTTGAGAGGAGCATGTGGAGTGACATGGAGGGACAGGTTGACGAATGAAGAAGTGAAGGAACGTTGTAGGGTAGATGTGGATGTGGTTGAAAAGATTAGGAGAAATACACTGAGGTGGTTTGGACATGTGGAGAGGATGGAGAGTGAAAGACTGACTAAGAGGGTGTATGTAGGTGAGGTGGAGGGAGGGAGAGGGAGGGGTAGACCGAGGATGAGGTGGAGGGATGGAGTTGAGAGGTATATGAGGGAGGGGGGAGTGAGTTGGGGGGAGGGGAGTCAAATGGTGGGTGACAGAGTGACTTGGAGGCGTTTTGTCTGCGGCCACCCTTTGCGGGATTAGGGCGTCGGGCTATAGATAGATAGATAGATTATTATTATTATTAATATTATTATTATTATCATTATTATTATTATTATTATTATTATTATTGTTATTATTATTATTATTATTATTATTATTATTATAATTATTATTATTATTATTATTACCTCCTGGATGAGTCAATGCATTCACCTTTGTTGCTTGCCGGAATCGATAGATTCGGCAAGCATGTTGGTCAGCTCCGTATGTTTGTCTGTCTGTCTTTTGTTTGTTTGCTCCCTACAGGTCACAATTTTGCGCCAGTCGTTCTGAAAACAAATCAGAAGGTAGATCTCCATAAACCCCGGAAGCCTATTGTTTGCCATCAAAATCGGTCAGAGGCCCTGGGTTGGGTGGGGGGTTGAAACCCCTCAGTGGTTGTGGGCCCGGAAGTCGGCGGGACTCGGTGGCCGGCCCAGGCACAATTTTTTTTCAAATTTGAACTATCAAGCAAGCACTCTACTGCCACACGCCGGTGAAAACTAAGCGGACGACGGGGGGGGGGGGGAAGGGAAGAGAAGAGGGGAAGAGATGGGAAGAGGGGGTGAAGAGGGGGGGGGGATCCATCCGGCAGGTGCTTTGCCTATGGCAGTTTCATCTGTATGTCTGTTTTTCCGCACGATATCTCCAAAAGTTCTCAATGAAATTCAATGCAATGCTGTGGAAGGTTGAGCTATGGGCCAAGAGAGTACTGATAAAATGTTGGGGCGGATCCGGATCCGAATTCGGTTCCTATGTATCCCGCACAATATAATTTCTCAATAAATTTCAATGAAATTGTGTGGAAGGGTGGGCCATGGGCCAAGAAAGAATTGATTAAATTTGGGGGCGGATCCGGATGGGGATCCGGCATTGGCGGATGTATACGCTCTGTGAGTGCTTTATTAGTAGTAACAGTAATAGCAGTAGTAGTAGTTGTAGTAGTAGTAGTAGTAGTAGTATTGTTGTTGCTATTAATATCATTTCTACTACTGATATTACTACTGGTACTACTGCTGTTACTACAACTACTACTACTACTACTTCTGCCGTTAGTACTACTAGTGCTACTGCTGCTGCTGCTAATACTAATACTGCTACCGGTACTACTACTACTACTACTACTACTGTTATTATTATTATTATTATTATTATTATTATTATTATTATTATTTATTATTTCCGACCATGGGCATAGACTTGAAAACCTGTTATCTGAAATCCAGCAGTCCTCTCACTTCCTCTAGAGTCCATAATACACCCAGCATCCATACTGAATATATGAAGGATTGATGGATAGATAGATTTAGGATTTATTCAGTGGTATTGGATGAAGTATCTTTAAATGTTGATGCGTCTTGTGGAAAGTCAACAAAGTACTTATTCAATGAAATTCAGTTAATCAAATCATTCTCTGATTCAGCTTTCAATCTAACTCACGTCCTTCTGATCAGCTAAAAGTTTCCCTAAACACTGTAATCCCACGGACTGAAGGGATTAATCACAAGTTGAAGGGGTCAAGTAACAGTTGGGATTTAACCCGTTCAATCCGCTGGTGTAGTGTCTTATTCTTTAATACCGGTATACACATAATGTTATTCATCTTAAACCTTTTTGGACTAGAGGGTTACATACAGCATCCACAGAACCATTGGCTATACAATGTCTACCATATGGTGAAAAATCGTCAGTAGGTAAGGAGAGGATGGAGACTGAGAGACTGACGAGGAGAGTGTATGTGAATGAGGTGGAGGGGGGGAGAGGGAGGGGGAGGCCAAGGATGAGATGAAGGGATGGAGTGGAGAGGTATATGAGAGAGGGGTGTGTGAGCTGGCAGCACGGCAATGAAATGGCGGGGGACAGGGTGACATGGAGGCGATTTGTTTGTGGCCACCCCTTACGGGATTAAGGCGTCTGGCAATAGATAGATAGATAGATAAGTAAAGAGGACAGAATATAAGCTATATCATCAGGCCGGAGGTGCTAACAGAAATTTGAGAGACAGGACTGTTAGATGCAGTGCCTCGACTCCTGCCCTGTGTCTCCTGTGTTAGTGTACAAGGCGCCCCCCCCCCCCCACCACCACCACGATTCCACTCCCCTGCGGCATTTACGCCCCATGACTCCCTCCGGCTTCCACCATTTCTCCGTCCATTTCCTCTAAGCACTGCCCACCCTTCCCCCTGTGTTGGGTCTATCTGCCTTCTGCCCAGCCACTTGCCTCACCCTCCTAACCTCGCTATTGCCAGGCCTGTCCTTCCCTCCCATCCAGCAGCCTTCTTTTTTACTCTTAATCCTGGCTTATATTTTTCAACTTTTCAATCCGATGACTTTCTAAATTTTGTTTTTCCTGTACGTAATTGATCTTAATCAACTTAGAAGGAAATTTGATTAGTGTAGTAACCTACCGCCTCCAGCTGAAAAACTTTTATCTAATATCAGTCGAAAGGTTTGGAGTTAGCACAAATAAAATGTTAAAATACAGCCTCGATCTGGAGGGGTTAACCTTGCCACTAAGATGACGTCTTATTTATCGTCCGCCTTTAGAAGGAGGAGCGATAATGTTTTCTCCTGCCTCTGTTTGTTTGTGTGTGTGTGTGTGAGCGTGTGTTCCCATTATATCTCATGAGCAACAACAGGAAACTTTCAGGGTATCAAGATATGGCCAAAATCTTAGACGACTTCGAAAATGGGCACTCAGGGTCAAGGTCAAGGCCACCAAAATGGCTACCAAAGGTCAACTAGTTTTTATCGCCCGCCTTTAGCA
Organism: Coenobita brevimanus; assembly: GCF_032717465.1. NCBI lineage: Eukaryota > Metazoa > Arthropoda > Malacostraca > Decapoda > Coenobitidae > Coenobita > Coenobita brevimanus. The sequence continues at coordinate 23,388,992 of NC_137023.1, read as the reverse complement.
CCATTTTATCTCATGTACGGCTTCAGCTATCAACATGAAACCTTCAGGGTATCAACATATGGCCTAAACCTTGAACTTGGCCAACAGCACATTTTGGCGGGCGATTAGCATTCGGCTCCCGAATGCTTTTCTTTCAATTATGGCATGTTTGCTATAGAAATATTTTCCGTCCTTTAGGGACACAGCTTTCCTTCATATCTTTTCTGCTAGTAGACTCTCCTAAACTAAATAAAATTGAAAAAAAAAAAAAAGATGAATGCATGTAAGGAGTTATTAGACAACAGCAGATTTGTAAGACCAGTCAAACTTATCCAAATGGTGGTAGAAATTGACGCATTAGTACATGTTTATCAATTTACAGGTACACGCCAAAGAGTTATCGGTAAAAAAGAGTGTCGTGGATGACAAACTGCTGCTCCTTTACTCGATGATTTAAAGGTTAAATGTCGTTTATTTACGTCAGGATAGGTTTCTAATTACAATAAGCCCCAGGAATTATTATCCTTAAGAAATGATAATAATTTATCACAACAATGTAAATGAGGATGGTGCTCATTTTACATGACACATAACAAGCACGAGAGAGAGAGAGAGAGAGAGAGAGAGAGAGAGAGAGAGAGAGAGAGAGAGAGAGAGAGAGAGAAACTTCTCACCAACATTACTCTGACTCCGTTTCCAACCCTTCAACACCCAACACTCCCCACTTGTCCCTATCACAGGGTATATTTCCAGCTCCTGTGTTTTTCCCAGTCCACAGAGTGGGTGAGGCATGATGTTTCTCCAGGATGGAAGAGAGGAAGGAAGAGGAGAAAGAGTTAATAGCTGAGTGCTTGTTATGGCAACCAGGAGCGTACAAGAGCACCTTAGGACACAAAATTTTTCATAGTGGTACTATTCTAACACGAACAAGTTTTAGCAGGGTGAGGCCCTCGAAGTTCATCCCTCACTTGGGAGGAGGGGGGAATCTCAGTGGTTCCGGGCAACTCCAGTATGTGATTTTTTTTTTTTTTTTACCTAGGAAAACGAAATTTTGCACAGCTGTACACGTCCATCCAGACCAGCTTTTAGGTAAGGTATGACACCGAGTCCCTCCCCCCCACAGGGTCAGCACCTGGGGTCTCCTGCCGTGGAGTGACTGCAACACATTTGCTAGACTTGTTTTAGGCTTTTCACTAAAGATAACGCTGTAGTATAGTTTGTTCTTGCTACCTCCTGACGGGATTACACATGTATCGAAAGACCTGTCGTATTAGAGTGGCTATTGAATGCTACATGTAATCGTTCTGTTACAGGGACGTAGCCAGAAAGTTTACAAGGGAGGGGGGAGAAAGATGTCTACAGATTCTTGAAAAGATGGTGGCAGGCAGGTGAAGCGAGCCTCTGCAGCTGGGGGGTCTGTGGGGGGGCGCTGTGAACCCCCCCAGGAAAATTTTTGAAAATTAAGTACTTTTATGGGCTTTCTGAGGCCTATGAAGGTATGTATCAGAAAATTTAGATGGTAACTCATTATAGTGAAAATGGAGAAAAATAGAGCAAGAAAATGGTTTTGGCTGACAAAAGAAGCTTTTTTAATGATCCCTATGGAATAAACGAAACAATAATGTATCTGGGAAATGTACGCTTTCCTCGTTTTTTGAGAGCATAATAATCTTAGCTAAGTTAACAGCCTGAAATGTCAAAATTCATCTGATAATAAAGGTGATAACAAAAACATATCATTGTGTTCTAAACGAAAAACAATATAATTTTAAATATTTCACAAACTTCTTGGATAATTTTTTAAGATTTCAAGTATCATATAACATATTAAGAACCACTTTCTTAGTCTCATACATCATCTGTAATTGTAAATGTGCCATGCATTGAAATTCTATTTCATTTGTTAAACCAGGTGTAAGTTTTTGTAAAGTTATATCCAAAATTACTTACACCGCTTCCCGTCCGATCAGCGAAGTTAAGCAACGTTGGGTCTGGTTAGTACTTGGATGGGTGACCGCCTGGGAACACCAGATGCTGTTGGCATCCCTACGTGTCAAGTGGGGTTGGTGGAGGATTAGTGCCCCTCCCTGTAAAACAATTAACTCTAAGCCCTTGGCCACCCCGTGTGGAATACATGGCGTCTGGCAATGAATGAATGAACTTAGACTTTTCTGCTATTTTTAAGTGACTTCTTAGAAAATATATATATATATATATATATATATATATATATATATATATATATATATATATATATATATATATATATATATATATATATATATATATATATATATTATATAATATATATATACAGTATATATATATATATATATATATATATATATATATATATATATATATATATATATATATATATATATGTAGTATAAAATATTTTTTTCTCTAAGAAGTCACTTAAAAATTGCAGAAAAGTCTAAGTAATTTAGCATATTTTAAAGGCTTACCTTTTTGGTTTAACCAAGTAGGTAGAATTTCAATGCATGGCACATTTATAATTACAGATGATGTATGGACTAAGGAAGTGGTTCTTAATATGTTATATGATACTTGAGTCTTAAGGTATCAAGAGATTTGTGAAATATTTAAAATTATACTGCTTTCGTTTAGAACACAATGATATGTTTCTGATATTTCCAGGCTCCAATTAACTTAGCTAAGATTATTATGCTCTCAAAGGCGAGGAAAATGCACATGATAGAGTGTGTGGTGAAATGCTGAAGCATGGGGGAGAGATAGTAGTAGAATGGATGTGGAAGATGTACAGATTGGCCTGGGAGGAAGGTAGAGTTCCGGAGGATGGGAAGTCAGGTATAATTGTTCCCTTGTACAAAGGAAAAGGGGAAAAAGAAGTGTGTGGTAATCATAGGGGCTTTTGTCTTCTTAGTATATTAGGAAAAGTGTATCGTAGGATACTTATTGACGAGTTAGAGAAAGAACAGAGGAATTAGTTGGAGAAGATCAGGGAGGCTTTTGGAAGGGAAGAGGTTTTGTAGATCAGATATTCATTCTTGGATCTTTAATGGAAAAGTTTCTAGAGAAGGGAAAGAAGCTGTATGCGGCTTTCATGGATTTGGAGAAAGCATATGACAGGGTGGATAGACAAGGATTGTGGAAAGTATTAAGAATATATGGAGTAGATGGGAAGTTGTTGAATGCTGTGAAGAGTATGTATGATGGTGCTAAGGCTGCAGTGCGTGTGGATGGTGAACTAAGTGAATTTTTCTCTTTGAAGGTTGGGTTGAAACAGGGATGTGTCATGTCTCCATGGTTGTTCAGTCTGTACATGGATGGGGTAATAAAAGAGGTACAAGGTAGGGTAGTGGATGTTGGAGTGACCCTGGTGAGAGAGGATAGTGTTTGGAAACTCCCTGCACTGTTATTTGCAGATGATACTGTGTTGTTGAGTGAAGTCGAAGGGGAGCTGCAAGGCTTGGTGGATGAGTTTGGGAGAGTGTGTAAGAAACGGAATCTAAAGGTGAATGTAGGGAAGAGTAAAGTGATGGTCTTTGAGAGAGGTAAAGTCAGTGAATGTACAGAGAGGTTGGATGGTGAGGAATTGGAAAATGTGAGTACGTTTAAGTACTTGGGTAGTGTGATGAGTAAGGATGGAGGTTTGGAGGGTGAAGTGCTTGAAAGGGTACAGCAGGGAAGAAAGGTTGCTGGTTCTTTGAAGCAGTGATAAGAAACAGGGAAGTGAGCATGGAAGTGAAAAAGTTACTACATGACCGTATTGTGATACCAACTGTAACGTATGGACGTGAACCTTGAACATTGTTGGAAGGACACAAATCAAGAGTGAGAGCAGTGGAAATGAGATATTTAAGAGGAGCCTGTGGAGTCACATGGAGAGAGAGGCTGACGAATGAGGATATAAAGGAACGTTGTGGTGTGGATGTGGATGTGATAGGAAGCGTTATGAGGAACACACTGAGGTGGTTTGGCCATCTGGAGAGGATGGAGGGTGAGAGACTGACGAAGAGAGTGTATGTGAGTGAGGTGGAGGGGGGAAGAGGGAGGGGGGAGGCCGAGGATGAGATGGAGGGATGGGGTGGGGAGGTATATGAGAGAGGGGGGGGTGAGTTGGGAGTAGGACAGTGAAATGGCGGGGGACAGGGCGACGTGGAGGCGATTTGTTTGTGGTCACCCCAAACGAGATTGAGGTGTCTGGCAATATATATATATATATATATATATATATATATATATATATAGATAGATAGATAGATAGATAGATATATATAGTGATTTATTTATTCATTTATTAATTATTTCATTTGTCAAAATTTATTATTTTTTTAGCCCCATATGATTTCAAGCCCTCAAGGGGGGGGCGGCCACCTCCTCTGCCTCCCCCCCCCCCTTCCCGAAGCCCCGGTTCTGTTATGGAGAAAAAAAACTCCCAAATGAATGCAATCGCCAAGGGACTGGTGGATCAATGTATAATATGTAACCAAATTCAAGGGACTAAGAATTTTTTTTTTCTTTTTGGTCAAAACTGAGATGTTAGTTTTGTCATGAGTGTCTGCGCCTGGTTAAGACTTAAACACTCAGGTATGACTTCTTGCGCATATAGAATCTTTTATCAATTTTATCATTAGTCAAGTGGTTTCATTATAAAAGGAGCCGTTTAAGTAAAAAATCAGTTTTGTGAAAGGAAACTTTGTATTTCCATAAACTGAAAGGAGGTAATAAAGGCCTTCAAGCTGAAATTTCAGATGTAGATTTTGCTTTAATCTAAGCTTATATAACACACACACACACACACACACACACACACACACACACACACACACACACACACACATATTGCTTCATCTCCAAGCCTATCCCCCCTCATGATGAAGAACCCACTGATGTACCAGCATTGGCTTGAGATATTGATGAGAGGCAGGCAGGCATGTTGTTTCATGTACTACCTTATTTTATCCATCCATCCATCCATCCATCATCCAATCCTACGTCGCCCCATGAGAAGCGTAGATACCCGGGGCTAGGGAAGTTGGTCCTGACATTTAAAATGAGAGTGGCCGGCCTTACTCATCCCTGAGTGACATTACGTAAGTAATAAACCCTAACCACCCCTTGGATATGGACCTACACAGGCTCGGTCTGATTGGGGCACCTCAGTTACCCACTAAACCACCAGGCGCCTTAATTTGGCTATAAGGTTCCCACCCAGCGTAGTAAAGGATTCCCTGGTGTACAGGAAACCATATAGCTGGTCACTCAGTGTAGAGTTACACATTGGTTGAAGGAAGAGGAAAGAATGAAGGAAAGCAAGGAGTGTAAACTCACCAATGGGCAGAAGAAAGAGGAAAGAGTGAAGGAAGGATGGAAGAACGGAAAAGGCCGACACCTAAAGCAGCACTACACCGAGTGAGTGGACAGTGAACGCACCCACCTACCACTAACCTTATTTTATACCTAATGTATTAGATTGGATGAACACGGCACATGCCATCCTGCATAGGATAGTCCTAGAATAAATTATCAGATAAGTTCAGAATGCTTTGTTTCTCTGAGAGAAATGGAGTCCCTTGAAAGGTCTTGGACAACTGTGTAATTTTGTCAACCCACCAACTATCTCTTAATCACGAGATCAGATGTTCCATTCTCTGGAGGTAACTATGTTAGGAGACATTCGCTCCTATCCTGTAAATGTCAGCCTCCATACCAGCCCCTCCTAAACCAATGTAGGTATTACTTACCCTTCTCTCGTGGAGAGATCCCGTTCTCCAGTACGTATGTGATGCTGATGATGATGGTGGTGACTGTAGGGCCTAAGCATGTGTTGATAACAGTATCTCGTATTATCTGTTTATTACCCAGTTTACTCTGGCTTATTCCCGGGCTGGTGTAAGAGCCAAGTTACAATACTAAGAGCCGGAGAGGTGGAAACCCCTTCTTTTTGTATTAAAAAAAAGGATGAAGCAATTTGCGCTGCTAACAGCTTACTTCCACTGGGACTTGCAACTTTGTTTTTGCTCATATTCTTGCCCAAAGGAATATTGGAAAACATTCTGAATGTTACCACGAATTACCCCGTTGGGATAATGGGCAAGATTGCTTTATATTGTTTTCTAAGCTTGTGTGCTTAAGTGAAGATGAGTTTATTCCTACTGAAAAGAGGATAAAGCATTGTAGCGATAGCTCTCATTGTAAATGAATTATTGCTAGGCTTTGTTGGTCAAACTTATTTCTCATCTTCGTCTTACACGAAGGCACACGTACAGTATGTCAAGTGTAGTACTGTATGTACTCATATCAATTGTAGTATGAAGTATGATGGTTTTATTGGACATATGCTTACTCCTGTATCATAACGTTTGTCTAAGATTATCACATTCTTATCGTCACACACTGGCTTCGCTTAAATACTGTTTTCACCTCTTCCGTAAGGCATGTCATAAAACTACCTCAGCTAAGACCATCACACCAGTCCCGAATGAGATAACACTGGCACGTCACTTCAGAGACTATGACTATGAATAGAGGAGTATTTGTTCCCAAGCGGTGATGTGTAAGGACTGCTGAACAATCCTCTGTGTTTGATGGACTTCTGGATCTCAGAGTACTGGACTCTTTGAGATTGTCAGCGTTGGATGCTCCATCAATAAATAAACAAATAAATAACAGATATATTAGCAACACCCACTGATGAAACTGACAGCTGCAGCAACAGGTTTTATCTATGATACTGAGAGAATTTCCTGGGCCTAGTTTTTGTGAAGGACTTCGCTTAAGATTTTGATTTTGTTTTTGTACACTTTCCTATAGTGACGCGTTTATTTCATGCAAGTTACTGAGCGGTGAATGTAGCGTTTCCTCTGGGAACAACTCCCTAACGATACGAGTATAATGTTCATGTAATATTTTACTGTATGTCTTCCACGATGTCTGTCCCTCGGGTCTCTAACCTTTGTATCGTGCTTTGAATGTTCCTGTGGCGTAATGCCGGACTATGCAGTGGTACGTCTTAATGTAAGTTCCTTCTTTTGTATTTTCGTTGCAGAATTTTACCCTGATTTGTCTACATGTACCCTGGTCTCGTGCGGCTCATTCGTCGACGGAGAGTTTTGCCAGTCACGCAATCTCTCCCTGTGTTATTTGTAGTGCGCTACTTTCTGTTGGACACATTTTTTTTTTTTTTTTTTTTGGTAGTCGTGTTTCATGCATTCCCTTTTTATGTACTACTCTAGTGGGTTATCTTTCTTTACATTACATTCTGTAACCTTGTAATATCTTTCAGCGTTTCATCACTTGACATTATTTTCTTGAGTGTATTCTGAATGACTTTTTTTCACAAGAACGTCTCTGAAAACACATTAACATATACTGTCGTGTATAATAGGCCCGCATTCCACGTGTCACAGGGAAATTCGTAACATCAGTGATATACAAATGATACTGAGGTGAAATGCAATACTATATTGTTAAGAAAGTGGAGTAACAAAATTTGCAAAGCAACTTAGAGCACGACCCCTAATAATTTCCACCACGTACTTCATTTCAATGTTGCCGTCTGGTGTAATTCCGTGCATTGTGTTTGTTGTGCCTGGTGTTCCCCGCGGCGTGTTTTGCGGCAGTAAGTTCCCCCTTGGAGGTGTTACTCTGCGTGACGCCTCTCTGCCTCTGACATTGATGCCCTGATAAACATTTCCCAGTAGCATCGTTTCCACGCTACTCTAACCCTTCCCCAGCCCAGCCCCAACGACGCTATATACATTACGGCATCACATACCTTGCAAGAGTGCTTGGGTAAACACCACCATCTTAAATCTTCTCCAGGCCAACTATAATTGTTCTCAAGCTAAATGAGTTTAAGTCCAGATGGTTTTCCTCGTCTTCAGCACTCATATTTGTAAACCCTTTAAAGCCTAGTTTGTTCATATTATTGCGTGTATATACATGTATATATTTTTTTTCAGTAAAAATGCAGCTGCCAAACTCTCCAGAATCAAGTATGAATGAATGATAAAGTGGCAGCATATGAAAACCGAAGCAATCTGTGTTAAGAGTTGTGGTCATGCAGATTCATCGTATAATGTGGTTAAGGCATTTTTAGATGCGACCCCAGTTCCGTATGTCCGCACTGCATACAGATAACTAAGCTGCCAGTTGTGATAGCTTTTTTTTTTTTTCCAGTGTTTATGCTGTTATATTAAGAAGTATTAAATTTAGTGAATTTGATTTTCTAATTTCAGTCCTTCAGTAAGCATCTTTATGATTTGAGTCTGCATTCTTATGAGAATTCTGACGCATGATTAGTATTTTTTAAGGAAGAGCAAAAGTTTAGGGACACAAGAGAACTGAGTTCATACAGATTCCTTGCGATTCCCTCGAGGTGCAATCAGGCCAAGACCACAACTTTTAATTGACCGAGTGAGGTACACCAGGCTGACGTGCACCACGCGAGTCTCCACCCCACCTTACCTGGTCTGTTACTCAGAATATCTTATCACAAAACTTTACTACCAACTTTGCAGTGAAACCTCTCCCATTACCAGGGCTTCCCACGCACCACATCGAGTGTTTTGTTGTATAAATTTTCTTCATCATTCCCATAAATAGCATGGATTAATTCCAACAATATGCTCGGATGTGCTAGTATTCACTTACACATTAAAAATAGGCTATTGTAAGTTAAGTTACGAGGTGTAAGGAAAAAACGGGGAAGGGGGAGGTTCTCATAATGGACGGTAAACTCAGTTTAACTGCTCACTGGAAACATATTTCAGATTTCCCCGTCAAAGTACTCACTTCCAACATCCGCACACTTGTTCCAGAGCTCCTGCCACTGATGAAAATAATGCTGGAACTCACCTATTTTTAGGCCTTTAAGGATGCTCGTCATTTCAGATTGAATGAATTCAGTCCTGTCATACGATGTCTTTTCATCACTAGCTTTAATTTGGGGAACAGGCAAAGTTGCTTGGTGCTAAGACAGATGAATAAGGAACATGTGAAACTAAAGTATTACATTATTTTTATTATTATTATTACCATTTATTTATTTACTTATTTATTTAATTATTTGTTTTACATACATATTTTCTTCCAAAGTTTTTGGCTAACAAGCAGTGCGTGGCCAGGCGTACCGTCGTGGTGAAGCAGCTGCCAGTCATTCTACTGCTAACGTGGTTTATGCATCGCTGCTGCATACACACGCTTCATAATTTTCAGCTGCCGTTAATAGTTGTACATTTTGCGAGACATTCTGTGTTTACACTATCTTCCACGTGGAGAGAGAGAGAGAGAGAGAGAGAGAGAGAGAGCGATGCGACCACATGATTTTCACTGTCGATCTTTTTTTTTTTTTTCATGGATGTCACAGAAGTCTATCACAAGGAGTAATATCTTTTGGCTTCTGGCTCCTATCCCCTATTATGACTTTAGTTAAGGTGGGTGGATCTGACGTACAGTTCAGTCAGGCTGGAGGAAGAACATACATGATGTTCCATTAAGTTGTCGGTAAAGATTCTCTCTTCCCAACACTACCAGACCATCGAAGGACAGGTCACACTACGTTTGTATTGCCCTTGCAACAGTACACTGTTGCGTTGAATTGTGTTGTGTATCTATCTATCTGTCTATATATCTATATATATCTGTCAATCAATCAATCTATCTGTCTATATCTATATCTATCTATCTATATATCTCTCTCTATCTATGTATATATATATATATCTATATCTATCTATCTGTCTATCTATTTATATATCTATCTATCTCTATATGTTTATATATCTATATCTATCTATCTATCTACCTATCTATGTATGTATATATATGTATATAGATAGATAGATGGACAGATATAGATAGATACATACATATGCACACACACAAATAGATAAATACATAGATAGATAGCTAGATAGACAGACAGATCGATAAATAGAATGATAGATACAAAGAGTATATATATATATATATATATATATATATATATATATATATATATATATATATATATATATATATATATATATATATATATATATACGCACACACAGTATAGCCTATGTGCAAGATTAAGACTTTATATTTTATTGAAAACTAAGCTGAGTAAAGTCTTCAGATCAGATGCATTTCACTGCAGCTTTCCTAATGCCTCATACTGAATGACCGATATAATGGAAGAGATATCATCCGAAATCAGCGAGTCAGCATGCAAAGATGGTCGTCTGTTGCAGCCTGGAATAGTGCCATCACTTGGGATGTCAGATTGTTATGTTCACCAGTGGCAGTCACGTGGTGGCGACAGACCAATTATACAATAAGTAGTTTTAAAATACTAATGTTTTAACGATCGTACGGTATTTATTAAAAATATCAGCTGAGTTTGTGAAACAGCCGCTGCAAAAAAAAAAGAAAAAAAAAAGTATTAATGAAAAGGAAAAATGACGATGATATTCCAGTGCCAGGACTATAATAGTTTTTCGAGGCTCATGTCATATTTTGTGTCAAAACAGTCTTTTTACTTAAAAATCATCTGGGTCTAGTCAATGACCACAAATATATCATACATGAAAAAATAAATATTACAGAAAAAGGGACGAGGATATCCCAGGTCCTAAGCTCATCCCGTGCTGCAATGTATGGGGGAAGTTAAAAAAATGTGAGACGCTTCCTGCACCACGTATGTCCTTCGCCAAGAAGGTTCTGCCAGAGCTACACACACGAGGCTGGCATAAAGTTTCCAGACGCACCTCCACACCAACACTTCCCTGTATACTTCTCATGCTTACGGTTGCTTATGTATTTTCACTCAGCCACACTTACCTTTGTACTGCTCATTCCCGCCTTTTTTTTTTTTCAACTTAACTTTTGTATGTTTTACTGCTCTGTGCTTACAGGCATTTGCGTGTTACACACACACACACACACACACACACACACACACACACACAAATGCTAACATTAAAAAAAAATAAATGTTCACTGGAGGGACAGTGATTATAAAAGATGTTTGAGTTTCTTACTCCTACTCCTGCGATAGATGAAGAAGCAGTATTAATGTGGACAATATGCAGAAGACACCCCTAAAACTTCTAAAATACATGGTTAAAACAAATCCCAGAGAAACTGTATTCCACTTCGTTCCAACCTGTAAACCAAACACTAACAGTAAAGGACAGAAAGGATTTAAAGTTTCAAAAATGGAAAATTGGACATAAATCGGCCATCATGGATTTTTTAAGTTTGGAAAAGACGGGCATCAACCCTATAATCATAAAAATATATGAGAAAAATCCAACAAATGGTTTCCTGAGATACAGCGTGGATCGGACGAACGGACGTACGGACGCAAGGACGGTCATGACCTAACCTAAGATACCACTTCGTGAGAAACGAAGTGGAATAACAATATAAAGCAGCCATGGTAGATGAAGTATGGAATATTGTTCTGTAAAGTAATAAGTCTTGTTATTCGTCCTGCTTCCCTCCCTAGCCTTTATATATATATATATATATATATATATTTTGAGCCTCTGTGGTACAGTGGTATATATATATATATATATATATATATATATATATCTATCTATATATATATATCTAGATATAGATAGATAGATAGATATAGATAGATAGATAGATAGATATATAAATCTTCTTACATAGCCTATGATTTCATCATCCTTTGTGTAATTCTAACGTACAGTATCCTGCATGTTTGATCACGAGCGTGTTCTACCTCACTCCCCCTCTCCTCCCTTATAGTAGAGTAAGTCGTTCTTTCTGTTGTTCAGAGCAGGAGTGTCAACTCTTTGTCCCCTCTGGCTTCATTTGCGCGTCCTTCTTACAAGTTGTATCAAGCTCTGCCGGCCCCTATATAATGAGCTCAGTCTCTACATTAAGGGCCACTTAGATCTACTCCTCATTTTGCTCACATCTCTGTCCTCCCCTGTACAGTTGTTATTATTGTGAGTGCTCAGGAAGTCTCCAACCATCTACCAGCTATGTAATTTGAGTATAAGTGTTATTACATTTTGTTCTTGTACTGTATAGCATAAGGTGTTGATTCGTAGGCCTAGTAAATTTTTTGTAATTCATATTGTCAGCCTGTGGTAATAATATTTTGTATCTGTAATAATATATCTTGCATTCACTGAGTATTATCTGGTTATCTCATTTTATCAGGGCTGACTTAGATAAATTTACTCTTGCTAATTTCGTGTTAATAGAGGCTATTGCAGTTAACCATATATTTAACCTGTTTTTTGCCATTACATTATCCTTATGAGTCCTGAATGTTTTGTTGTTAGTTTGAGCATTAAACTTTAACCTGTAATTTTACCTAACTCTTTTGTTTTGAATCTGGAACTTTACGGGACAGTAGTGATTTTTAGTATTCTCACTTAAAGTGTACATTATCTTTCTCTGTTCCGTAACATAAATTTGGCGACCTCTTATCAGGATATTCAGGATATTATCATAAGGATATTGCTTGATATTTTGTGACTATGATTTATTCATGATGTCTACTATTACTACGCTTGATGAAGCCAAAGATTTTTTGTCAAATGTGCAAACAGTGTGTGATGTAGAAAACAGAACAAAGAATGAACTTAAGCTTGTTGCTCAACAATTGGGAATTGCTGTTCGCTCTCATCATTCTAAAGATCAAATTGTTGACATGATTAAAAAAAAGCTTGTTTAATGTAACTCTTCCAAATGAGCAAACGTAGATTGAATTAGCTAACTTACAGCTAGCCCTGAAGGAGGCTCGTACTAAGGAGGCTGAATTTCAGGCAAATGCTCGTATTCAGGAGGCACAGGTACAGGCTCAGGCACAAATTGAACTTGCTAGGATTCAGGCAGACCATAAGTATCGCAGGAAACAATGTGGAACTGGATCATCTAGCTCTGATGATTTTGATGTGGCTAAAAATGTTAAACTTGTCCCTCCTTTTAATGAATCTGATTTAACAAAGTATTTTCAGTTGTTTGAGAGGGTAGCTACAGGTTTTAATTGGCCCAAAAAGTATTGGCCAGAACTCCTTCAAACTGTTCTCACCGGTAAAGCTCAAGTAACTTATGAATCTATGCCTCAGGATCAATCTGATAATTATGATGTAGTTAAGAGCTTGATTCTTAATTAAGGCCTATGAGCTTGTTCCTGAAGCCTATAGAGTAAAATTTAGGACAACTTATAAGCAAGATAAGCAATCCCATGTTGAGTATGCATAAATCAAAGAAGATCTGTTAGAGCAGTGGTTAAATTTTAAGAATGTGGATTCTGATTTTGACAAATTTAAGCAGATGATTTTGCTGGAGGACTTCAAAAGGTGCATTAATAATGATGTAAGCCTATATCTTGATGAGAAAAGAATAGATAATTTGTCTGATGCTGCAGTTTTAGCTGATGAATATGTTCTCACTCACAAGAGATATTCTAGAGAAAAAAGGAAAGCTGAAAGTAAGTACATTGCCTCTACTCAGAGTACAGGTAACACGAAAGACAATAAAGATGATGTTTCTCAGGAAGTAAATACCAGCTTCACCTCTAGATTTCAGAAAAGTAAATGTACTTCTTGTAGTAAGCTTGGTCATACTCCGGAGAAATGTTTCAGGAGACAGCGTGATGTGAACAAAAAGGAGTCTTTAAATATTCAGTCAATTGGTCTAGTGTCCACCCTTGAGAGTTCCCAGAATTCTTCAACTGAGTTAACTTAACCTGCTTTGAGGGGTAAATTAAATTCTCATGATGGAGCTCCTCTTTTGAGCAGTAACGTGGGTGACACTCTCAAGAGTTCATGTGCTAATTTCCTGTCTGATGGTTTTGTCAGTCCTCTGGACAGTAATGACAGGAAATCAGTTAAAATATATCTTGATACAGGTGCTTGCCAATCCCTTATGCTGACCAGTGTTCTAGGCTCTGTTAATTCCTCTGATGAAACTGTAATCTTACAAGGTGTAGAGAATAATTACTTCTCTGTCCCTCTGTGCAGAGTGAATTTAGAGTCTGGTTTTGTTAATGGTTCCGTTATGGTTGGGTTGGTTGAGACACTCCCAGTGTCAGGTGTAACTTTCTTACTTGGAAATGATATTGGTGGAAGTCAAGTGTGTCCAGCTCCTCAGTTGTCTAGTGAGACAGTGGCTGCGGCCCAGGATTGTGATGTCCCTGATGTGTTCTCTGCATGTGCTGTCACTAGGGCTAAGTCTAAAGATACTGGTGACTTAGAGGATAATGATGATGATGATGTTATCCTAGCTGACACTTTTCTTGCTAATTTGGACCACTCACCAGATGAGGCAGTACCCCGTAGTGTTGATAATTTGTCTCGTCAAGAGTTGGTTGAGTTGCAGGTTGCTGACCCTGAGTTGAGAGGTCTAGCTAACTTTGCTTGCAGTGAGGAAGAGTCAGCTGGTGTTTCAACTTGTTTTTATATAAAGTCAGGAGTACTTATGAGGAAGTGGAGACCCCCAACAGCATCAGCCGACTGTGAATGGGAGGTTGTACATCAAGTTGTCATCCCTCGTGTTTGTGGGCAGGATATCATTAGAGTGGCTCATGATTCCAGTTTGGCAGGACACCTTGGAGTGAGGAAGACTGTGGCACGCATTTTGAAACACTTCTACTGGCCACGTATCTTCAGGGATGTTTACTGGTATTGTAAGTCTTGTCACACCTGTCAAGTTGTGGGGAAGTGTAATCAGACCGAAAAGGTTGCACCTCTAGTTCCCATTCCTCCTTTTGAGGCGCCATTCACCCATGTGTTGGTGGATATTGTGGACCCTCTTCCTAAGACTTCTTCAGGATTTTCGTATGTGTTGACCCTGACTGATATGGCTACTCGTTATCCTGAAGCCATTCCACTTAGAAATATCTCAGCAAAGAACGTGGTTAAGGAAATGCTAGGGTTCTTCACCAAGTTTGGTCTGCCCAAGGAGGTACAGTCAGACCGGGGAAGTAATTTCATGTTAAATGTTTTCAAGCAGTCTCTGAAAGAGTTGGGCATCACCCAGATCACGTCTTCAGCTTGCCATCCCCATACCCAAGGTGCGTTGGAGAGATATCATCAAACGCTCAAATCGATGGTCAAGAAATACTGTTTGGAACATCAGAAAGACTGGGATAAAGGTCTTCCATTCGTTGTAGTTGCCGCAAGAGAATCTCCAAATGAATCACTGGGTTTCTCACCCTTTCAACTACTGTTTGGCCATGAAGTAAGAGGACCCCTTAAGCTACTCAAGGAATGCTGGCTGTCGGAGGAAGATGACGTCAACCTGCTGGAGTATGTGATGAAGTTCAAAGAACGGCTGTACTGCTTTACAGTTGGCGAGGGAGAATTTAGGAGCTGCTCAGGAGAAGATGAAGACTTGGTATAAGAAATCCAGGTTACGCCACTTTCAGCCAGGAGATCAGGTTTTGATTCTGCTACCAGTGCATGGACAACCTCTTCAAGCCAAGTTTAGTGGTCCATATTTCGTGGAGAAGAAACTCAGTGATTTCAACTATGTTATCGCAACACCAGATCGTAGAAAGAACAAGCAACTTTGTCACATCAACATGCTGAAGTTATATCACATGCGGGACGAAACAAACCCAGTCTGCACAGTAGCTGTTCCACCCGAGTCTGCAAGTGAAGTTCTCCCATGCAGCATGAGCCTGAGTGATAGTTTGGGGAAGAATCCTGATATCATGAATGATCTCCAGACTAAGCTTTCTCATCTACCTCCCGAGGAAAAGCAGGAGTTTTCGGTATTACTGCAGGAGTACCCGCAAGTGTTCAGTGCCACTCCAGGAAGAACCACTGTGTTGATGCATGCTGTCGATGTTGGAGACGCAAAGCCAATTAAACTGCCTCCTTACCGTGTGAACCCAGTGAAAGTTCCTCTCATCCAGAAGGAGCTTGGCTACCTGTTGGACCACAAGATGACTGGGCCCTGTCAGAGTGAGTGGAGTTCTCCTGTCACTCTAGTCCCTAAGCCAGGTGGGTCATAGCGGCTTTGCATCGACTACAGACGTGTTAATCAGATAACCAAAACAGACACTTACCCTCTCCCTCGCGTGGAAGATTGCATAGACAAGATCGGAAAGGCTAGGTACATAAGTAAGTTTGATTTGTTAAAGGGATACTGGCAAGTACCTATGACTGAACGTGCTAGGGAGATCTCATGTTTTGTAACACTAGGAAAGACTTTTGCATGTTCTGTAATGCCATATGGTATGAAGAATGCACCAGCCACATTTCAGAAGCTCATGAATGTTGTAACAGAGGGTTTGGCAGGGTGTGTTGTTTATATTGATGATGTATTAATCTTCAGTGACAACTGGAAATATCACCTATGCCATGTCAGTAAATTTCTTGAGCATTTGGTTCAGTCTAATCTTGTAGCTAATTTATCAAAGTGTGAGTTTGGTCAAGCTAAAGTTCAGTACCTTGGGTACGTAATTGGTGATGGACATGTTGCACCACCAGCAGCTAAGGTTCAGGTTATAAGTGATCTTCCCAGACCTAAAAGTAGGAAAGAGCTACAGAGATTTTTGGGAATGGTAGGTTATTACAGGAGATTTGTTCTTAACTTTTCAATTCTTGTATCACCACTTACAGAACTACTGAAAAAGGGAGTTAAATTTGTCTGGACCGATAACTGTGAATCCTCTTTCAGCAAACTTAAAGCTATCCTATTAAGTCAGCCAGTGCTCGCTACTCCAAATTTTGCTAAGCCTTTTAAAATGGCTGTTGATGCAAGTGATACAGGAGCTGGGGCTGTTTTGCTGCAAGAGGATGATCAGGGTATTGAACACCCTGTATCTTATTACAGTAAGAAGTTCACTCCACCTCAAAAGAACTACTCAACTATTGAGAAAGAGCTTTTGGCCTTGATTTTGGGTTTACAGCATTTTCCGTTTTATTTGTGTTCTGGTTTTGACCCCATAGTCATTTATACCGATCATAACCCACTGAAATTCCTTAGTAAGTTTAAAGATAAAAATCAGAGATTGACAAGATGGAGTCTACTTCTTCAGGAGTATTCATTAGACATACAGCATGTCAAGGGGAAAGAAAATGTTATTGCAGATTGCTTATCTAGACTTTAGACAGATTGTTTTAGAGTAATAAGAAATTTCCTTTGTAAATTTCTTTTTCTCTGTGCGGAGGAGTTACATAGCCTATGATTTCATCATCCTTTGTGTAATTCTAACGTACAGTATCCTGCATGTTTGATCACGAGCGTGTTCTACCTCACTCCCCCCCTCCTCCCTTATAGTAGAGTAAGTCGTTCTTTCTGTTGTTCAGAGCAGGAGTGTCAACTCTTTGTCCCCTCTGGCTTCATTTGTGCGTCCTTCTTACAAGTTGTATCAAGCTCTGGCGGCCCCTATATAATGAGCTCAGTCTCTACATTAAGAGCCACTTAGATCTACTCCTCATTTTGCTCACATCTCTGTCCTCCCCTGTACAGTTGTTATTATTATGAGTGCTCAGGAAGTCTCCAACCATCTAGCAGCTGTGTAATATGAGTATAAGTGTTATTACATTTTGTTCTTGTACTGTATAGCATAAAGTGTTGAATCGTAGGCCTAGTAAAGTTTCGTAATTCATATTGTCAGCCAGTGGTAATAATATTTTGTATCTGTAATAATATATCTTGCATTCACTGAGTATTATCTGCTTATCTCATTTTATCAGGGCTGACTTACATAAATTTACTCTTGCTAATTTTGTGTTAATAGAGGCTATTGCAGTTAACCATATATTTAACCTGTTTTTTGCCATTACATTATCCTTATGAGTCCTGAATGTTTTGTTGTTAGTTTGAGCATTAAACTTTAACCTGTAATTTTACCTAACTCTTTTGTTTTGAACCTGGAACTTTACGGGACAGTAGTGATTTTTAGTATTCTCACTTAAAGTGTACATTATCTTTCTCTGTTCCGTAACAATATATATATATATATATATATATATATATATATATATATATATATATATATATATATATATATATATATATATATATATATCGTCTCTCTCTCTCTTTCTATATATATATATATATATATATATATATATATATATAGATAGATAGATAGATAGATAGATATATGTACACTCTATATATATATATATATATATATATATATATATATATATATATATATATATTGCTAGACGCCTCAGTCCCGTTTGGGGTGGCCACAAACAAATAGCCTCCAAGTCGCCCTGTCCCCCGCCCGTTTACTGCCCTGCTTCCAAATCACAGCCCCCTCTCTCATATACTGTACCTCTCCACCTCATCCCTCCATCTCATCCTTGGCCTCCCCCTTCCTCTTCCCCCCTCCACCTCACTCACATACACTCTCTTCGTCAGTCTTTCACCCTCCATCCTCTCCACATGTCCAAACCACCTCAGTGTGTTCCTCATAACGCTTCCTATCACATCCACATCAACACCACAACGCTCCTTTATATCCTCATTCGTCAGCCTGTCTCTCCATGTGACTCCACAGGCTCCTCTTAACCTCTTAACCGCGAGGCGTCACTTTCGTGATGCTTGGGAGCAAGGGATCATACCGCGGGGCGTCGCTTTTGTGATTCTGTGTTATTTTGAATTCACCCGGGCTTCCAAGTGGGGGCTTGTATCATTTATCAGTACTGACAATGTCCAACACTAGTCAGCACTCCTAATCTCATCTGTACTCCCATCCATTGTTGACAATTTAGCCATTTCTCCCCGTTCTTGACTCCCCTCCCTACGCCCCCTCCATTACCCTATCCTCTCGCCTGCCCGGCCGTGCTACACTAAGTAAATCTTCCCTGGAATTTTTCACTGATTTCATCCATTGAAATAAGCCATATGTCCTATTCTTATACCAAGTAATATATACAAGAAAGAAATAAGGTAAGTGAGAATGCCATACACCTGGAATTGGCTAATTATCACCTGACAACACCTCACATGCTGTTTTTTTCCCCTTGAATTATGCCGTATAATCTATTTTCGTAATAAATATACATGTAAGGAGGGAAGGGAGAAGCGTAAGTGATATTTACATTCACCTGGAAGTACCTAATTTATAATGTATTGTCTAGATTTCCTGTCAATCATTTCAGTGCTAGACATAGCTGTTTCAAGAGCTAACATTGGTAGCACTGAATATCCCCTAAGTAGGCCTCTACCCCGGCCCTCCATTATCAGTTTACTCTCACCTTCCGAAGTGGGGGTACGTATGTTTCTTCTTGCTGACTTCAGGGACTTTCACCCCCATGCAAAGGGCCCTGTGACCTTTACCCCCTACTAAACCTCGTGTGGAAAGAGGTAAAGGGCTGACAATTGATAAAAGAGTGACTACGATCTTTCTATTGAGTAAAACAGTGCAAGTGGAATTGTAAATAATATGTAAATAATGTGTAAACAGCAAGTGAAAGTAATGAATGTAAATATACGTGAACAATGGAAAATAGTTTTATAAGTTACTTCAAGTGACGGCGCATAACACAGTGTAAATAAAATAGAAATGTAAATAACGTAAATAAAATAGAGAACGTACATAGAAATGTAAATGAGTAGTATTATAAGAATACGAGTATATACCCTAGTAGTAATGAAAGTGAAAGTTTCACTCTAGCATGTCTGAATGCTATGAGTTATGAGAGTGAAGATGAAAGTGACGTTCACTCTCAATGCTAGTATACAGGACAAGAAAGTGAATGCTACGTATTTTACTGAAAGAAATTGAATCCCTACAGTGACAATAAACTAATACTACTGAAGGAAACTTATGGATAAAGACTGTGGATAAATATAAGTGTTATATAGTAATAGAAATATAAAGTGTGAGGGGTTTTATGAATAATAAATGACAGAGTACCAAGAGCGAACTAGTGCCAGTGCGACGGTCAGACGCGCTCGTAATTTTCATTGCTATCACAGTGTTTTTTTTTTGGGAGTATGAATCCCAAACTACTTGAAAATCATAGAGTAGTGTTTATAGTGTTAATATCTGGCTGTGGTAATCATATTATGGGTTGTCGGGAAGTGTAAAGTGGAGACTTCGTTACCCAACTTCAGAGGTCTCCACAAGTCCTACGGTAACTGACGAAGGCTCAACAAACATTCCAGGAGAAAGCTGAAGGTATGTGCCATAAGCATATATAATTCTAATATTCTAGGACTAATAACTGATTTTTGGCAAATATTTTTTGAGAGTCTGTCGGAGCCCAAATAACCCCGCAGCACACGCAAAACATCGGTAAACATGCTCGCGGTGTAGGGGTTAAATAACTCATTTCCACTGCTCTCACTCTTGACTTGTGTCCTTCCAACAACGTCCAAGCTTCACTTCCGTACGTTAGAGTTGATATCACAATACCGTCATGTAGTAACTTTTTCACTTCCATGCTCACTTCCCTGTTTCTTATCACTGCTTTCAAAGAACCAGCAACCTTTCTTCCCGCTGTACCCTTTCAAGCACTTCACCCTTCAGACCTCCATTCTTACTCATCACACTACCCAAGTACTTAAACGTACTTACATTTTCCAATTCCTCACCATCCAACCTCGCTGTACATTCACTGACTTCACCTCTCTCAAAGACCATCACTTTACTCTTCCCTACATTCACCTTTAGATTCCATTTCTTACACACTCTCCCAAACTCATCCACCAAGCCTTGCAGCTCCCCTTCGTCTTCACTCAACAACAACACAGTATCATCTGCAAACAACAGTACAGGGAGTTTCCAAACACTATCCTCTCTCACCAGGGCCACTCCAACATCCACTACCCTACCTTGTACATCTTTTATTACCCCATCCATGTACAGATTGAACAACCATGGAGACATGACACATTTCTGTTTCAACCCAACTTTGAAAGAGAAAAATTCACTTAGTTCACCATCCACACGCACTGCAGCCTTCACACCATTGTACATACTCTTCACAGCATTCAACAACTTCCCATCTACTCCATATATTCTTAACACTTTCCACAATCCTTGTCTATCCACCCTGTCATATGCTTTCTCCAAATCCATGAAAGCCGCATACAACTTCTTTCCCTTCTCTAGAAACTTTTCCACTAAAGATCTGAGAATGAATATCTGATCTACACAACCTCTTCCCTTCCTAAAGCCTCCCTGTTCTTCTCCAACTAATTTCTCTGTTCTTTCTCTAACTCTGTCAATAAGTATCCTACCATACACTTTTCCTATTATACTAAGAAGACAAATGCCCCTATTATTACCACATACACTTCTTTTTCCCCTTTTCCTTTGTACAGGGGAATAATTATACCTGACTTCCAATCCTCCGAGACTCTACCTTCCTCCCAGGCCAATATGCACATCTTCCACATCCATTTTACTACTATCTCTTCCCCATGCTTCAGCATTTCACCACACACTCCATCAATTCCTGGGGCTTTCCTCGATTTAATTTTCTTCATTGCTTCCACAACTTCTGTCCTACTGATTTCTTCCTGTCTTCTCACTTCCCTCCTTCTCCCAGCCATTCCCCGGCCACTTATACCTGCATTACTTCCATCATCTATGTTGAACAATTCCTTAACCCGCGGCGTGCTGTCGACGTACTTCCACGTCCTCACGTTTTGTCACTGCCAATCCCGTTGACGTACTTCAACGTCCTGCAATTGCAAGGTTCATAATTTCCACAATTTTCAAAATTCGCGCGAGATTTTCGATTCGCCCACCTACCCAAGCCTCCCCTACCTGCCGCCAGGCGGGCAGCTTCCCAGACCCCGCGTGACCCGTGCTCGCCCTTGTCTCGGTCACTCACCTGTTAGCAGTGACCCAGGTCCGACATGGCGCGGAAAGGTCTCTCAGACGACGAAATAGCATCTGCCCTGGAGGCCTTCACTGGAGATAGTGATTCTCCACTTGATGATGATGTGGTGGATCGAGATTACGTCCAGCCAGAGGAAGAAATAACAAGTAGTGATGAGGAGGTCCCTTCGCCCCGGAAAAAGCGGTATGTGACGTATCGTAAGGCAAGGGAAGGCCAGCCTGCACCCCAACCACCTGCATGAACCTCTCTCCATCCCCTAGAGAGAGATTCTGATGAGGACGAGGACGAGGACGAGGACGGCGGCTTAGGACGTGATGTTGCCTCGTGGTTGGGGAAGGAAAAAATCTCACCCCGAGGATCAGAAGGTGGGGCGAGAAGGCAAGCGCGGGGTGAAAGGGAAAGTGGTGTGGCGGGAGTGCGGGGTGAAAGGGGAAGTGGTGTTAGGGAGGCAGCATGAGCACGTGGTGCACGTAGGCCTAGGGGAGAGGAGGTGGAGCCACTCCCCAGCATGTCTATTGCCTCACAATATTCCCAAACTTCCTCCCCACAGCCCCAGGATGTGGGGAAAGGAAGGAAAGGGAAGGGAAAGGGTAAAGTAAAAGGGAGAGGGAAGAGAAGTGCGAGTGATGAAAGGCGCCGCTCTCCACCTCCCCAACCTCCCCCACCACCACCAATGTTGCGTTGTGCCTTCAGCCATGTTTCAGAGAGTACCATAACTTCCTACACTACTGAAACTGTGTGGGATGGCGATATGACGCTCAGTATAATGGTAAGGCCAGTCAGTATTTTCTAAGTCTTATATAAAGTTGAAACGGGTGTAATGTTTGCAGGAAAGTAATGTATAAGTTGAGAAATAGTGTAAGTTGAAAGAAGTGATATCAAAACTACACCCACTGTGTAAATCTGCGAAAATATGACGCTCAGTATAACACTCTGATCAGTAAATATGTGATAGCAAGAATATAAAGTGGAAACGGGTGTAATGTTAGCAGGAAAGTAATGTATAAGTTGAAAAATAGTGTAAGTTGTAACAAATGATGTCACGAGTACACCCACTGTGTAAATCTGCGAAAATATTACGCTCAGTAGAACATTCTGGTCAGTAAGTATGTGATAGGAATGATATAAAGTGGAAAAGGGTGTAATGTTAGTAGGAAAGTAATTTATAAGTTGAATACTAGTGCAAGATGAAACAAATGATATCGCGATAACACTCACTGTGTAAATATGCGATAATATGACGCTCAGTAGAATAGTAAGGTCTCCTATTATGTGACAGCAATTAAATCAAGTGGAAACCTGTGTAATGTTAGTGGAGAAGTATTATATAAGTACAAAAATAGGTTGTAAGTTGAAATAATACTCATAGCGACTTCACCCTCTGTGTTATTATGCGCTATTATTACGCTAAATATTTACGTAAGGCCTGAAACTATCTCAAAACAGTTCTCTAAAGTGGAAAAGTGTATAATGTTATTAGGAAAGTATTATGTAAGTTGAAAAAACACAATACGAGTTGAAACAACAGTCACAGCAAGTTCACTCACTAGGTAAATAAGCGCTAACATTACACTAAATGTTATCGAAAGGCCTGTGAATACGTAAAAACAGTTCAATAAAATGTAAAATGGTATAATGTTATTGGAGATGTATTATGTAAGTAGAAAAAATGATATGTGTCATGATTCAGCAATGTTAGCGATTCAACCTGAACAGTTTGGCCGATTTCGCTCGGTTCGCCCGATGGTACAATGCTTATTTCACCTCTATTTTTGTATAAAATCCAATTTACTCTTGTATCACATGTTTTTATGTTTGTAATAAATACATATCTACTTACTTTCATTGGTTTCCCAGACTTATAATACCATAGAAAACGTGAGAGCCTCAGACCACCTACAGAGAACACGGCACCAGGTGTGACGAAGATATACCTGTTTAGGCAAATTATGGACCCCGGTGAACACTTTCTTCGTGACTGACCATTGTTTCTGACCAAAAGCGAAAGTTTTAGCAAAAAAAATTTGGGTCCAAAAATGGTCGGGATTGGGGGGTACCAGTGGTGAAAAAGTGGTCGGGACGGGGCGGGTTAAAGTGTTCTCTCCATCTGCTCACTTTTTCTCCCATCTCCACTAGTAATCTGCCATTTTTATCTTTCACTCCCCTGCTAACTTCACTTCCACGCTCTTACTCTTTTCACCTCTTTCCAGAACATTTTCTTACAGTCCCTCCACTTTACACTCAAATTCCTTCCAAATTCCTCATCCACTCTCTTCTGACTCTCTCTTACTAATCTTTTCACCTCTCTCTTTCTTTCTACATATAACTCTCTCTTCCGCCTCTCAACTTCTTCCACGCCCCTATTTCTCATCCATTCATTGTGTTTTCTTCTTTCGTGCCACAGCCTGTTTCACCTCTTCAGTCCACCACGCTGTTCATTGCACCCCCCTCCGTCTTCTCTTCCTTCCACACACCACATCACATGCTGCACAAATTTCTTCTGTAAATATCCTACACACACCTTCCACGTCTCCCATCCGCTCCAATTCATATTTGCCCAGTCGTTCCTCCACTTCTCTCTTATACTCTGCCTTTTTCTCATCCTCTTGTAACCTTTCCACTCTCCTTGCAACTACTCCTTCCTCTCGTCTTTCCCTTCTTCTATTCCTTCATCTTACTTGAATTCTAATTCTGGCCACCACCAAGTAGTGGTCAGAAAGTCCACTTCCCCAACCTCTATAAACTCTTGCATCCATTACACATCTTCGCATCCTTTCATCCACAGACACATAATCACTCATTGCCTTCCTTTCATTCAGTTTACCACCCACCCTTCTCATCACTCGCCATGTACACCTGTGGATCATTTTATGCCTGAAGAGGGTATTGGCTAACACCAACCCCCTCCCAGCACAAATGTCCACTAACGCACTCCCATTCTCATCTACCTCAGCAGTCACACCCCACTCACCAACTATTCCATCCACCTTCACATTCCCAACTTTACCATTCATATCACCAATCAAAAACACTCTCTCATTCCTTCCAAACTTTTCCATGCACACTTCTACATTTGTCCAGAACTCTTCTCTCACTCTTCTAGCACGATCTTGCGTTGGCGCACACACACACACACAATCGCTCATATTTGTATTCCAACTTTCAACTTTACCCTCACAATCCTTGACCCAACTGATCCATACTGTCTTATGCTCTTCTTCCATCTTTTACTCACAACTATACATACTCCTTCCTTTGCCCTCTCATTCTCACCTACTCCTGCACATATACCCCATCCATACTCCCATTCTCTCACACTTTCTCCTCTTCATTTTGTTTCAGTTATTCCACATACATCCACTTTCGCACCCTCAAGCACCTGGACAATCTCTCTCTCTTTCACCTCATCATTCGCTCCCCTTACATTCCAGGTTCCGATAACCATGTCCTTTGTCCGGTCCTTGGTCGTCATCGTTTGGTCAGTCCTTGTCCAAGGCTTATTGTTTTTTTTTTTAGTTGTTTTCCGGGGAGGGGCACTAACCCTCCGCCAACCCTTTTAGTCGCCTTTTACAAGCAGGGATACTGGGGGAGTATTCTTGAAAAAAAACCCTACCCCCAGGGGGGGGTATATACAGTATATACTGTATGTACAGTATATACAGTATATATATCATATATCCATTATTCCTCAGTGCATGAAGCAATTCCGAAACAATTGTGAAGGACGCAGCCACAACTGTTACGACTCCTCCCCTCTTACCCCAGGAGAGAGAGAAAATAAAATCAGAAAGATTTCCAGGAGAAGATAGGAAGTCACGAACTCCAGATGGGCCGACTGAACTGATGCACAGAATTCTCATACAGCTTTAAAATCAATACCTTTGGGTCAATCTGGAAAGAGTGGATGCTAGGGAAATGGTTGCACCAGGAAATAAACTTTAAACACGTGCCCTTGTGCTGATGCAGACTGACAATTTGCAGGAGCCAGTTCGCTGTAGGTTATCGGATTGTTGGCGGAAAGAACTGTGAGAGCGGGGCAGCCGAGCGTGAGGGAATCTACACCGTCACACACACACACACACACACACACACACACACACACACATACAGACACATTTAACAATAAATTTGTACAGCATAACCGAGAATTGTTACCATCTAAAATCTGTATGTCTGCACAGCCTCCAGTAGTACCAGGTACGTCGTTTACAGTCTTCACTGTTACCGAAAAACGAACTCATGTCTTGAACCTTGCGCCCCAAGGCTAGAAATGCAGCCTATGTTGTGGCGAGCACTTTATCTGTTCCTTTAGTTTTAAAGAAGGTGGTTCACTATCCATCATCTCACTCGATACAGTGCTTTCTTCCGGTGTTTGTACACTGAATAAGAAACCGAATGACTTCATGTAACCTAGTAAACCAGTTACCATACTGGGTGGTAATCATATAACCAAACAAACGCCTGGGGTCTAGTGGGGTTAGGAGCTGCAGCTAGATATGGCCCATAAGGGTTTGCCTCTGAAGGGCAATGTGAAGATTATTGTTTACGTGAAATACTGCCATTCAGGGACAAGCGTCTGGCTACCTTTACCGTAGATCAGGAGAGTGAATACCCTAGCCCAGGGCCCCTAGGCTCCTAATGGAAAAATAATATTACGTGATGATGAACACGTATTTTAACATTAGTGTTGATCTAAAACAATGTGTATTAACAAAATGAATGTTGTGTTTTATGTGTGTGTACCTTCGAGAGCCCCACACCACTCATTGTCCAGTCCAAATGTTGTACCACTCTATACTCACAACTTACCTCCCACGTCTGGATAATAGCAAGGGACGGTTTAAGAGGATGAGGATTGAGAGTTGAAGAGGGTCAAGAGAGGCATGACTCCCGTCCGCCAGTGCTCTTGATATACAAAATGAATTTGCCGCTGTGCTGGAAGCGCCTCCTGCACATGCACAGCCCGTATGCTGAGCACGTCTATCCATTGACGTACAGGTATGTATTTTTCGAAGATTTATGTTTACTGAAGAAAATAATTCGATCTGAAATAAATATACTGCTATTAATGCAATCAACTTTTCGAACACTAGTACAGACATTATTAAAACACCAGTTGCAGGATTTTCTGTCACTGTAGCGTAACTGTTTGTTGGAGGTGTGATGTGGTGTGGCGTGGTGAGGTGTGGCGTGATGTGGTATGATGTGGGGAGGTGGTTTGGTGTGTTGTCCTGTGGTGTGGTGTGGTGTGATGAAGTGTGGTGTAATAAGATATGGTGTGTTGTGTTGTGGTGTAATGATGTGTGGTGCATTGTGCTGTGGTTTGGTGTGTTGTCCTGTGGTGTGGTGTGATGTGATGAAGTGTGGTTTAATAAGATGTGGTGTGTTGTGGTGTAATGATGTGTGGTGCATTGTGCTGTGGTTTGGTGTGCTGCGGTGCGGTGTGGTGTGATGTGGTGTGGTGTAGTTTGATACGTTGTGGTGTGGATATGGTGTGGTGTGGATGAGGTGTGGTGTGGTTAGGTGTGTAGTGTGGTGTGGTGTGGTGATGTGTGATGTGGTGCAATGTGGTGTGGTGTGGTGCGGTGTGGTGTTGGAGTGTGGTGTGATGCTGTGTTTGGGAGTTGTGTAGCGTTGTGTTGTGATGTGGCTTCGTATTGTGTTGGGATGTGGTGTTGTGTGGCTTGTGGTGAGGTGCAGCCTAATACTGTGAGTGTACACACACACACACACACACACACACACACACACACACACACACACACACACACACACACACACACACACACACACACACACACACACACACACGGGCGGCCTGGCGTGGAGCGTGGAGCTTGGAGCGTCTGAGCCAGATCAACGGGCCTGCTTTGCACTCTCCACCAGTCACTTCAGCCGCAGTAAATCTAGCTCCGGCTGTCATGCTCTCTGCTCCCGGGCGTACGCTGCCGTGATTCCTGCTATGCACATGCTGATAGCTCTTTGAAATATCTATCAGATAGACTGCAATCTTATCCCAGAGGATGCACGGGAGTGTGAATTACTACCACTGGGTTTCACTTCGATATTCCCTGCACTCCTAATGAATGGACGGCTACACAGACACTGGAATTCTCTATATTATCCCCTTCATTCCAAGAACGTACTTTTCCAGTTTTCCAGCATTAAAGGAAATCATTCAGCCTAGAGGAGACGTTTAGTTGCAGCTGGGGTAAATGAACCTCGTTTCTAGTCCACCCACTCTTAACCCTCTCTCTAAAACAACAGAAATTCGCCTGGAGGCAACAGTGATAAAATATACAAGTAAATCATCGTTTACGTTCTTACTGCCGAGGTTTTCTCTTGATTTAACCAAAATCGTTTCGCGTTAGCTTGAATTAAGTGCAAAATTGTTAGCAGCCCAAATGATCATAGAGTTCAATTGGGTCTCGTTATGTATGAGCGCATATATCGAATAATGGAATTTTATATTAATTATATCAGCCCAAGGACTTTTTTAACTCATTTTTTGCTGTCTCCGTGCGAATTTAGTCAACTTGGGAGAGATACCAAATTGGAAGGTTTGACTACTGACAACATTTACTTATTCATTGTTAGCTTATTCTTTGATCTGAATACGATCATCTAGAATTAGCAATATTATAGTACAAAAAAGGTCATCGGATATAAGTGGCTTGTCCTGGGACTGCCTTGGGTTTCTCTGTTCAGAATACAACCGTCTGACCTTACCTGGATTATGATACAGGGATCTTAGTAATAAGGCAGAATGAACATCCCGGGAGTTTTTAACCTACTACAGACTACTGCAGTGATTTTCCACGGCTGAGTGAAATCGTGTGCCCTAGCCAAATACAATATACAGATTTTACATGTCACAGATAAAGGGTTGGATTCATAGCGCATATCAATAGAGCATGCACGGGCACCAGTTCCCTTACAGCATCCACATCACACTAAATATTGCATTCACAGTCATCGAACAGCATCAAACACAGCTTTATAATAACTTTCAGCTACAAAGAACTTCTAGAATATTCGGCCAAATGAAGGTTATCGGTACACAGATATAGTGTTTATCACTCTATGCCCGTCTACCATCGACTCCGTATTTACTTAACCCTGAATAGGTAATCATTTTTTTCTTACTATATTAGGTAATGGGGGGTATGACATACCTCTAGGAAAAAAAAATAAAACAAAAATATTTCCGTTTGATATATTTCAAAATGCTTCAATACACAAATAATTCAACCCATTATCTTTAAATAGGGCCAGAAAAAATAAAGTTTAATTGAATTTTTGTTTAAAGTTTATACAAAAGTGATTTAATTTTAGGTACACAATTTTTGTTCTTAAATCTTGCAATACTGAAAAGAAATATCATGATTCCTTGGGTGGCCTGCAGTAGACGGATGTTGGGACCTTCTGTATACAGAAGGATAAAGACAGCAAATTAAAATAAAAAATCACAAGAGAGCTCAACTGAGGTTAAATTATAGGTAACCTGGGTAATGAAATACCCCAATGGCTCTATAGAGCTAAATAACTAGGCAGGAAGGTAATGAGACGGACAGATCTATAGACCTTATGCTCATATTTTTAAGAATTAAATTTCCGGGACTGGGATATCTGATACCCCACGTTACCTATCTAGGGTTAACAGGAGCGGAGAGGCATGGGGTTAGGCCACTCGGTCTCGAAATAAAAGGCGAGGGAGACCACTCACTCTTCCCTGAGGGACACTGTATGAGCAATTAACCCCAACTACTCGGATGGAAACCCTTATGGGCCACATCAGATCACCAAAACTCTTTTGGTTATATGGTTAAGTAGTTCTTCATCGAGTGAGATGATGAGGCCTCCCTCACCTACACAGATATACACATTCAATTTATTCCTTACTCTTTTCTTATTTAATTACTGATATTATCTAGCGGTAACATGAAAAAAATTATTAGACATCGTATATAAAAGATTAACCTCTTCACTACAGTGGTCCGTTTACTTTTATTTTCATTATTTCTAGAACATTTTATTCAGCTCAGGAAATTCACTTCAAACTCAAGTCATTAGTTTAGATGTAAACTAGATTAATGCCTTTAGTACGACGAGCTTCTCCTGACGTTATTAGGTACACAGTTAAGACATCCACCAGTCAGACATGAGGAACCGCATTTTTATGAAGCTAGAAGACTTTTAACACCTCTTCCATGGCGATTTATCTTGCCTCTAACACCTCACTATTATCCCATGTAGTATTTAATGCTATTTAGTATCGACATAGTAAATATATCATACACGAGACCATTCACAACCAATATTTAGATTTAAGTATGAAGGGAAAAGGAGCTAGTGAGTTCCCTAGGCTGACGAAAATAAACCGAATTAATCTCGTATATGTAGAACTCACAAAGTCAACTAAAGCAAGTCACAGTTTAATCCCTTCAGAGAGCTGATGTTTATTCCTTCTACTTCCAGACTCTTGTACTTCTGCGGAGAGGTTGTTTGAGTTGGAGGGGTCTGATATAGCGCTTTTAGTCTCTTCATTACTATAACCTAAATTTAATAATCTTGTAGCAGGAAATGAAATATAATAAAAACAATAATCTCAGGCAGAAGAGATTTACACATTTCTCATAGTATTCTATATGCTTGATGGACACTGAACCTTACTTGAGAAAAAGTTAAGTTTCGTTAGCAAACACGTATATTATGAACCAGCTACCTTAACCTTCACATGATCCTTCCTTTTATAATATAATATTCCAGCAAATGTTATAGTTAACATAATTTTACTAATCTAAGAGTGAGTCATAAGATCCTCAGAACGTTAACTTTCGTTAACTGAGGCAGATTTCCTGAAAATATTATTAAATTCAAGTGTCAAATTTTCTGTACTGTTTTATGTTGTTGGCTGATGTTTATGCTCTATAGGAACTAGTGAATAGTTTGTGTACTTGATGTGCCTTTCCCATAGTCCGTCCAGTTCAACTTCGCTAAGATTATCATCCTTTTGATATTCATTTCTCGTAGCTCAGTGGTAGAGTAAGGCAATCGTATGGCTCTAAATTATTTACGTAACACTACTTCGTGAAGAGCATTAAATACTAGTGTAAACTTCTCGTTACAGCTCGGCATTCAAGAAGGAGAGATGGTAATTTTAGGACAAGGTAAAGTAACACAGTACATAATTGGTGGCGTAGTGCCAGAAAAGAAAATGTGTATGGTACGTGTCATCAAACCTTACATTCCTTTGTTTTGTTTGTCCTGTTCCTTTAAAATTGCCACACAATTTCACAGCAGCTTAAAACACTGAACAGCCGACCCATTATTATTATTATTATTATTATTATTGTTGTTGTTGTTGTTGTTATTATTATTATTATTGTTGTTGTTGTTATTATTATTAATAATAATAATATTATTATTATTTATTATTATTATTATTATTATTATTATTATTATTATTTATGAATTCCCCTTTCTGTGGAGTTCGTACTGATATTATAGATATTATTATTATTATTATTATTTTTTTTTTTTTGGGGGGGGGATCTAGAAGGCTGACATTCCAAGACCGTTCGAGATAGAGACTTGAAATTTCCAGGAGTGATGTCCCTTTGTTGCAGGCTTCTTTGGGCACATTTTTTTTCCCTATCACCAGATCTGCACCAGCGCCTTCTATGTTACTTTTGTTTAATATCTGTTCTCCTGTGCGGCAAAAACTACTAATTCGATTGCTTTGCAAATGTTCCAGTACGTAGTCGTCAACATATACTGCTGCACCTGAGTATTGATATTGAGATCCAACAAATACTTTTTGATATATTGAGGAAATCAAAATGGCCGCCTTACGCCTGGGAGTGCTAAACCGGAAAGTATTTGACCGAGTTGGGCCAAACTCAGAGGAAAGGAAATGGGTCATGAGTGAACATGATTTGCATAGTATGAATGACCTTGACCTTGATGTCAAGGTCTCATGTCAAAATCCGTAAAAAATTTTGAGTCACACCAAAAGTCCCTTAATATTAAGTCTACAGTGATAACAACAGTATTTTCACCTTTTACGAAACATTTCTTTGAGCTAACATGTCTCTTGTGTTTCAGTAACAAGTCATCTTGAGTGCTCCCTCACTCCCTCGAAAACCACTATACAAGAACCTTATAATTTAAATGCTCAACTCTCTTTCTAAAACATAATAATATTTATAAGCACTGTTAAATAAAACTTTCACAGACGGGTGTCCAAATTTACCGTAATGAAGCTCCTGCTTTCAGCAGGCTTAACTGAGAAGCTCTCGTGACCCGCACCAGGAAATACTGCCTGCTTGTTTGCGTCCCCGCTTGATGAACTGCTCAGGAATTAGAGTTAGCACGTTACAAAGTTAAATGCCAAGCTTCACCTTGTAATTGCCTGCATAAGCAGTAAATTCACCATTTGAACTTTTGCCGCGCCTCGCGTTAAAACAAGTTAGTATTAATGTTTACAGGAAGATAAATGTTTGCGCTCTGTATTGCAGTTCAGTTTTCTCCTGGACCCCGAACACCAACCCTACCATTTTCATGCACTTATCAGAGAAGAGACAGTCGAAAAAATGAGAGTCGAAAACTGCCTTGGTCATGGTAGTGATAACTTTGGAGGGTAACAGAGAAATATGAGAAAATCCACTTCCCTCTTTTGTTAGTTTACCGGTATAAATCGCGAGGAACAGAACCACAGTCAGTGCTTCTTTAGAAATATATCTGCCCTGTCTTATATTTCAGTTACTTTTTTCCAGGCTATGTAGTGTACGAGAGAGGGGTAGCTAGAAAGTGGAGAGTAAGAGCTTTAACTAGGTGAAGAAATAAAGTGGGTAATTAGATGAGGAATAGTGGTGTGTGTCGGAAATGGAGACAAAACCTTTGTTATATGCCAGGGATGTGTTCCAGAATGCCTTTTTCATACAGCTGGTACTGCAAAGCGGAGAGGTAGGTAAAGAAACAGCCTTATAAGTAGCAGTGGAACGTTCATAGGCAATCTTTATTTTTAATTTACTGTGGTCTTAATTATGAAAAGACATCCAGGGCAACACACAACAACTTTTACTGTGGTTACTGAGTATGAACAAAAATACCTGGATCCACATGGCAATAGAGAGCTTGATATGAACCACACTAGGAGACAAAAGTTACTCTAATAGTTTACATCTTCAGTTTCTATTTTCCCTGCAGGCTATACTGAGAGAGGCTGGCTTAGTTCATCTGCCTTTAGATGACGCTTTTACTTGATATGAAGCGCCAGGGAAGGCACTGATGGACATGTCCGTAGTGTAAAGCAGACACAGCCTTAGAGCGATGTTGCCTCTACTATACTTACTATCCGCCTTCCCAGCACAATCGTGAGTCAGTGCACCCTATACTTGTCCACTTGTGGCCGCAGTCTGCTCAGTGTAGGAGTCTCTAGCACCTCTTGCGTACCTACATGTCTAGCGGCAGCATGATTATGATAAAGTAAATCCTCTACAGAAAGGATGAATGGGGACTGTTTCACACAGCTTAGTACAAGACATGCTAGAACTTAGTCAACTAGAGCTCGTAGTTTCATTTTATTCTTGTTGCAAAAAATGATTTAATTCAGAATAAGAAGGCCCTTAATGAAGACTTAATGAGGGCCACAGTATATCTAATTCCTCCAGTTCGAAAGTTTGGAGACAGGAGGAACAAAATGGGAACTATGGCATTGGATTATGGGGAGTAAGGCTTTATAAAAATAGTCCGGTAGGAATATAATTTTGATAATACAGAAGTCATGGTGCTCAAGGAAGAATAGGGAATGTTTCTACCGCCTTCACAGCGAGAGGTATTTATTAGGCCTAAATAATAACATTTGCTGACACGACCGTTGAAGGGTTAATGGAGACGGATGTCATATCTTCACCACGTAAGGTCTTCCTTAAGTTGTCTGCCGGTATCAGTTAAAAAAGCTAAAAAAAAAGATATCTTGGTGAAAAGAGATTAATTCTCAGATTCCAATGGCTCACTCTCAGCTAAATAAAATTGTCTGGCATTACCTTCAACAGGAAACTAGAGTCTTAATGAATATGAGAGTAAGTGACAGTTTTAACACTCGGGCATTTATGACGCATCCGCAGCCGATACAATGGTCTGGGGTTACCTGGAATAACATAAGAAAGAAGAGGCGGCCTTAAGCGTGTTAATGGCTGTCACACTACTGAAAGTGTTATAATGAGACCGTGACGGTGTAAGCAAAATCCAGTTGACTCTCTTAGAATACCAGCCGTAAATCAACCAATGACGATGTTTTCTTGCAGGTAACACAGTTTTCTTATATATTACAGTAACCATTCATTATACCAGCCTATTCATATCTAAAACCAAAAACAAAAAATAATCTAGACTGTAAATTCTGCTGTTCATTGTCGTCGTATAAAGGAAGACTTGGTCATTGTAGAAACTGTCTGCATTAATGGCCGTGTCGTTAGCCGGACATGAAAACTGGAGTTGTCTTGACTATGAGAATGTTAATGATGCCACCGTTAACGCTCCCAGGCTCCTACAGTCACTGGCATCGAAATAAAAATCCCTTGACGTTACCTGGAATGCGATACTAAAAAAGGCGAGACCACAAAAAGGTTAACGATCCCATTTTTCAGACTATGTATTAAAAAAATAATGGATAGTCCTGAGGAAAATTTTTGAAAGATTTAAAAAATTTCGGTCTGACTGTCTCGCAACACAATATTGAATTTGATGTCACTTTTATTTTTAGTTTTCTTTATGGAACACCTTGTAATTGAGGATGACGCAAGCCTACATCCCACGACATAGAGCACAGTCAGCAGTGGGGCACAGTCAGATAAAAGTTTACCATATATTGCATCCCATCTACGTCCCCCTTCTGATTAATACTCCTAAGCTGCAGGAGGCTTGGCATGTCCTAAATGTGAAGCAGACGCAGTGTGATGGTGGACGAACTTTTGTCCCGGACTGCACACTACATTATCTCATTATATCCTAATTTGCTGCTGAACCACTTCAGTCCAAAGACTTCTTTCATACTTTAATCATGTTCTTTCCAGATGACTTTATTGGACCACCGTCATTGTGACTACAAAACCTAAGTGACTTGATGATTCAGGTAGGGCATGCTTCAGTGCAGTAAGAGATATCAAAGCTCTGTGTTAAACTGAACGCACTGAAAGAGATATGATCATAAATGAGGTCTCTGTCAAGGGTAACTTTGGCTTATACTGCAGTGTGATATAACTCATAATTCAGTCGTTTAACACAAATAGCTCTTCCTAGTTTGGCTAAAGTGCCAGAGTTATCCAAAACGTGATGAAAAAATGACAGGCCTGTGCTGCTGGAATTCCTGATACTCATATGTGCGATTGTTGTTGTAAAAAGGAATGAATTAATGTTGAACGTGAATGATCTTTCTGGAACATTGAAGGATGGTCACATAATACACACATGACAAATGACAGTAGTTCACATAACCGGTTTCGAATGTTCATAACACGAGTATCTGTAGCCTAAACACAATGCCCTTCATTGAATATGGCAACCAGCATGAGGCCTGTCATTATTACTCTACATTTCCTTTGGCACACAATTAATAGCTGCAAACAAACCCATTGAATATCGAATATTTTACATTCTGTTAGAGGGATGAAAATGATATTCTACGGCGCTGACACTAGACACGTGTCTTTGAATGATGCTGAGGTCAGTTTGCCTTGTATGTTTACAATGCTTGAGGGACAGGGGTTGCGAGGATACAACTAAGCTCTAGGTCTCATCGTCTTCGTTTTCGTCCTTACTACTGTGCTATTTTTGCGGCTCGATAACCTCTTTAATATGTTGATGTTTCTCAATTTATTCTTCTTAATATCAGATGAATAGAGTCAAGCTGGAGGGAGTATTCAAGCTGGAGAAATGGGATACTGTATAAGCTTCATTAATCCTTTCACTTCAAGAGGTCCGTACAAATCACAGCAAAATCGTCTGGTGGCAGGAATAATGAACTTAAAGAATGGCGTCAGCATAATATGAAGTATATTCCTTCTGCTGTCAAACCGATTTATTCACATCAAGACAGGCTTTTCGAACTTGAAGGGTCAAGTATATGGATTTCAGTAACCCCTTCACTAAATGAGATCTTCCTTATGCTAAAAATGTGCGTCTAGTGGTGGCCTGCTTTATATGAAAAACGCAACAGGGGAGTGAAAGGGTTAAAGGGATTAAAGGTGTGGACGCTGTGTGTGGCCACGTCCCATTGTGTCGATGCCTGGGCTTTATTTGAACCACGTGGAATATTTTGCACACATTATATAAACTTTCTCTTGACGAAATTAATGTGTACTTTTATGACAGAATTAAATACAGTGAGATCGCGCACACACACACACACACACACACACACACACACACACACACACACACACACACACACACACACACACACACACACACACATCACGTGCACTTTTTACAGTCCCACATATATCCACAAACCCGGAAAATGTGACCCTGTAAGTATACATTCGCACGCAAACTTCCAATGACCCGGAGACGTATTTATAAACTGCCTTAGGCCTTAGGTTGCGAGTATCATTGAGAGTATACAAGTTTTCCTACATTCAAACATTACCAAATGCTTCACAGTCAAATCAAAGTGAATTTGTAAGTGAAAAATATGAAAAAACAACACGATCTATAATAACCCTGAACTTAAATAGAAACTTTTAAATGCTATAGATTAGCTAGGTCCTTTATAAATACTTCTCCCAGGCTTGCAGACATATACCCCTGCACACCCACACAAACACGCCGCATCACACAGAGGGATCCAACATTTCATACTATTAACAGGAAGCGCAGCTGACACAAAACTCATGCATGGAATAGTGGTGAGGCGGAGAAACAGATGCCACGTTATACTCCCGCTCCCAGCACCACAGGCATCTTATATTACATGTGTGACCTCCAGACGTAGACACGACATCACTTTTCTCTCAACTACTAAGCTATCTGATATTACATGAATGATATTTGAACACTGTGTGAAGTACCGTTTCTTCTCAACTACTCACACGATTTGATATTTTGTATGTGGCAATAAAAGAAAGTTTGAAATATTACTTGTATTTCTTCCTCTAACTTCTAATGTTAAATCTAAGTTCCAGTTCTTCTGCCTGATATAACTATGTACTTATTACTTGACACAAACAGTATAGTTACGTAACATACAACTGTAAAACCAAGAGTTTTCACTGACGCCCCTACATATTTGGACTCTTTTCTCTCACTTTCCCTTCATATAATGCATCGATTGACACACAGTATTTACATTACCATAACTTTAATTGTAAAACTGAAGCTTTTTATTCCTATGGAAGTCCTACATTACACAATAAAAGCCGCACGATATTACTATTCTAAGGGAAATACTAACTGTTCACAGGTAAAAAACCATCTTGATTAACCTTTCAGCTGTCACGGACACATGGAGTTATATAATTCAGGCTGCAATCAGATACTGTATTTTTAAGCTATTGAAAATTCCACTGGTCAAAGCATTAACTTACTTTACCAGAAACTCACGCATTTATTCAACCCCGGTTATTAGTGTGAAGCAGAGGGAATGTGGTGTGTTGTAGTGAAAAAGGTCGTTACTGAGTAGGGGCA
Source organism: Coenobita brevimanus (assembly GCF_032717465.1). NCBI lineage: Eukaryota > Metazoa > Arthropoda > Malacostraca > Decapoda > Coenobitidae > Coenobita > Coenobita brevimanus. Next base: position 23,351,532 of record NC_137023.1, on the reverse strand, counting down.
GAAAAGTCTAAAGGTTGCATAATTATCAAGGCCAAACTTTGCAGGATGCAGCGTCAGGCAAGAGATACACTGACAGACCGACAGACAGATAAAAAGGAGGAAATAGTATGATGACGCTTATGACGCATGTACAGTACCTGCTGAAGATAAATTATTCAGAGTAATCGCAAAAGCACAGACTTACATAAGGCCAGAGAGATTATGATGATGATGATGATGAGTCTGAACATGGACGTTCGCAGAGTAATCCCAAAAGTACAGAGCTTCATAAATCCGCAAAAATGATGATGATTACTAAACAAATGAGTACTCAGATTACTACCAGAAGCAAAGAGCTACACAGGGCTGATAACAAAGTGGTACAGCGTGGTGGACATAGCGAGACAGGTACGGAGGCGAGGCACTCCATATTTGAAGGGTGGGCGCAAGAGATGGAGAGGGTCGGGGGTAATGTATTGATCGCCGAGGCTGGGTTTCACCAAGTGTGTGCTAAGTTCTCCCACCCAGATGCTCTCTTACGCCCGTAATTTTAACGTCATCAGACTCAGAAGTCATTATTGTTTACGTCTACCTTCTATAGACGGTATAATTAAGGCTGTGGCGACACTTTTCAAACTTAGAGAAGAAAGTAACGGCCATGTTATTTAACACTGGAGTGCGAGAGAGAAGGCAAGCCCCTGATTATATAATAATTTTCGGCAGCATTTGACGAACACAGTATGTGTTTGGTTTCCCGGTATCGTACTTGGCTGCATTCTGTGGTGGGATGAAGGGTAATCAGTTCTAATATCATGAGCATTTAAAAAATACATCATATTTTTTTTTGTCATCATGACCTTTGGTTTAATGATACAAACCATGGGTCTTTATTAATTCCTCCGCCATTAGAGGCCTCTCTAAAACTTAAGAAAAATTGTCTGGTGTCAGCGAGAACAACAGGAAAATACTGGTACGTCCTGGGGCTGAGAGGGTTATCATCATCAGCCCAAGAACGTGGGCAATTGTTTTATTCTTGTTACTTCCAAGCATTTATATTTATCATCGGGAATCTGCCTGGTATAGCAGAGATAAATGAAGGCTGAGACTATCTCAAGCCTGTAGCTGGAAGACTCTCCCATAAGTAAAATAAAATTGTTTAGCGATAACATGAACAAAAAAAAAAAAAAAAAAAAAAAAAAACATTATCGGAGTGAACGGGTTAACGCTTTCAGAATAATTACGTCTTCTGTAGCTACGTCATTCGTATTAACTGTATCTATCTTAGCTGAGTGGTGTGCTGTATACTCCAATCACGTAAGCACGCAGCTAAGAATGTGACATCTTCTGCACCTTATTCTTTTTACCGTCAGACAAGTGTATTCTGTTTACGAGAGACGTCGGTAGTGAAAAGGTGAGAAAGGACCATATTCTCGTCGGTTAAGGAGGCACCCTAGCACCTTTTCTTCAGAGATTTATTTTTCTAATCCGGCCGGTTAATATAATTATATATCTTAGTTATACTGAATATAGCGTTATTGGAATTATTTAAGCAACACAGGATAGCATAGTAACACAAAATAAGCAAAATAAATCGCTTAGTATGAGATGTATAGAGAGTTTCCTTAACCGACGAGAATGGTGTTCAAAGTCTCCATCCCCTACAGCACGATGCCATCACCAGACGCCTTTGTTCACTCGGGATTAAACTTTTTGGTGTACGCAGTAGATACAGCCTTGATTAACCCCTTCATCACCTAGTGAGTCTTCCTCACCTAAATATAATCCATCTGAAACCACCAAGGGGGAAAAATACAATATACCAACTGAGTGAGGAGTTTAGTGAAGACGTAAGGGATAACTATCTCTTCGAAAGGTCCTTCATGAGTTATCCATCCCTATTCAGTCCAATGAGGCATGTTGAGTTTTGTTCTTGCTACCATCAAATGTTTTTATTGGGCTTAGTGAGAGAAATTAAGCTGTCAAGGAGTTAATGGAGACGGTTTCTGACCCTGTCACTGGTCCAAAGTTTGAAAAGCCGACTAAAGGAAGATAGAATATACTAAAGAATACGTTATCGTATTGAAAGGGATTAAATATTAGAAGGTTTGTATAATTAACCGTTTCAGTCTCGTAACGTGTTTTCATGGACACCAAATTCAACCTTTTCGCTACATTATTCATGTACGTTTTGATTTCATGGATGGCAAAAAAAAAAGGGGGCGGGGAATATATCGGTATTGTAGTCAGGATATATCGGTATTGTAGTCAGGATTCACTCTCATCTTAAATGTTGAGACCAACTGCCTAGCCCCGGGCTCCTACGCTTCTCATGGGCCAATGTAGGATTGGATGATGGATGGATGGATGGATGTAGTCAGGATGTACGCCACTGCACTCCGTATGATGTGATTTACATTTTTCTCTTCCTACCTTCAGACGATTGTGTTCATCTATGGAATGACAAAACTGGAGGTGTTATGTGTAAAATTCACAGTTCACTAAATCCTTCAGTACCGGAAGTTGGTCCTTAATTATACAACACCGAATAGTCGAAACAAGAATTAAAAAACAAAAAACAAAAAAACAAAATACCGATTTGCAGAAGTCAACATATGAGCTTCGAATGGTCACCCCTAAGCTTCACAATATATTTTAATTCTACCAGTAACAAATTTTATATAGTTTGTTCCTACTATAGTGTTATTGAGGAGTGTTCCTACCAGAGGTGTTCCCTAAATTGAGAAAAAACTGTCAACCAGTAGCAATAATGTCAAGTTATTGGCGTCCATACATAAAAGTTTGGTAAGTGTTATAGCGAAAAAGCTTCCTAATGTTTTTAAGGTTTTACGCGTTGTGCGTACAGTACTTTTTTTTTTTTTTTTTTTTTACAGTAACAGTATCAAAGATATCTGATATTGGTGTTTAAACCGGAGTCTTTTTTTTTTTTTTTTTTTTTTTTCAGTAATATGGTAGCGAATTCTGAGACCTCACACGAGATTTCTCGACGATGGTCACAGTAAATTTTCACCCTCTTTGTTAGTGCTGCATCCTGCACGACAACATAGTCACACACACACATAGACACACACACACACACACACACCATATATATATATATATATATATATATATATATATATATATATATATATATATATATATATATATATATATATATATATAATCACCATGTTGCAATTTATATTTTTCGTTCAGTGTGGCCTTGTGGTTATTAACATACGAGGAGAATGTGACTAGTTCATGGCGACATGTGGGAAAATTGGGTTGGTGGGTGAGCTCTGCGTAGTGCAAATGATAAAAATATAAAGTATTTCATGATTTCTTTCCCAGCTCCTGTATCTGTGTACGACCATCATGGTTTAGATGTTTTGTTAGGAAAATTGAAAAAAAAAAAAAAAAAGCTCCGTTCTCATTGGGGGTAGGACTATTTAAACGTTACTCCCACAGTAATCCCGCCAGGCTCACATGATTCCTCCTAAAATAGGTGTGTACGAGCTTTAAATTCGGTGGGAGGAAAAATTCCTTTGGAATCGCCTTAACTCTCTTCAATAGGGTGCATTTGAGTTTTCATTTTCTTTTTATTCAGGCCTACACTAGGACAAGTGGTTAATCGACAGAGACCCTAGCAGTCAAAGAGAATTAACATTACTACCTACTGTATTTCAATCTCTATTATTGTTATGTACACCGAAGAATTTAACGTGAAAAAATTCTATTGTCAAGAGAAATCCTGACAGTCATAGAATTAAATCATACTGTACAACGTCTAACTTATATGGAATGAAGACATATGTCCGTTTGTGTCGGAATCATTCTCTGTCGCGATATTCAGTCAAGTTAAGTACCGTACTGAAATTTTCTGGTATACCTTAACTAACTCTTAGCCTGGCCAGGATTGGGAGATTATCTATTTATAAAAGTCTATATATTGCAGTATAACACCTCGGTAACGAATGGAGATCTGAAAATCCCCGGCACTTACGGTACCATTCTGATTAGCCAAGGAAGAGTCGGAGGGCTTCTTTCGTGATTTATTTTCCCTTAGACGTTGCGTTACTGATTAAGACAGCGTCTGTATTATTTCTGATTAAATTACATGCGGTTCACACTATCACAACGATGACATTATTATTCCTTTGTACTAGAGACTACCTGTTTACTTAGCTTACTAACGGCTTTTCAAATTGAATGGAATACATACAACATTTATAAACCTGTTCGCTATTAGGGGTAACCCTTGGTTGAATAATACCGTTTGGCAGCAGCAAGAATTAAACGAACAAGTGCATAGGGCTCAAGATTTCAGGGCCCTAAAATCGGCCTTCGCTAATGTCGCTGATGTTTACGATTATGAAGCAGGAACTTAGGCTTAAAGTCATTAAAGTCTTCGGAACTGAAGAACCACGGCACCGAAAATCGTTAATGAGGGACAGACGAAGAGGACAACCACTGACGCTACCCCATTAAAAATATGTCATAGTAAGGAAGTGGTTAGGATATAATGTTCAGAATAAACCACTAATCATGAGATGCTGCGATGCTTCTCACGGCAACTAGAAATAAAAGTCTTAAAACGTTCGGGGGCACTCAGTCTCACCCTCAGTAAGAATCCACACAGGGAACACAATTCTAGGCCCAGGCGACAGCCGCTCGTGAAGTGTCTCTTAGCAGCGAATAAAACAGTCCTTAGGGCGCAGGGAATGTCTGATGAGCAGCGGGCGAGTAAGACGGAGGGGAAGTACAAGAGGAAACGGGGACAGGCACCACCAAGGACGGCACGGAGAAAGGGTATAAGAGAGAGAGAGAGAGAGAGAGAGAGAGAGAGAGAGAGAGAGAGAGAGAGCTGCAAGGGAGTGCGCTGGAAAAAGGGAACAAAGAGCATGATATCAGGTGCGAGGTACGGGGACGATGAGAGTGGAGGAGAGGCAGAGAGGGAAGGTATGGAAAAGAGGTGGAGATGAGCGGGAATGTAATGGAATCCAGAGAGAGAGTGAGAGAGAGACGACTGCGGGGATGGCAAGGGCCGTAAAGTGGAGGGACAGATAAATAAGTTTACAATTGGCATGTGTTGGCAACGCACCAGCTAATTAGTACTGAATGGTCTTCTCTTCGTGTGATTTTTTTTTTCTATTCTTACTGCCGTATGTCACTGGATAACATACCAGCCGCAAGTGCCCTGTAACCAGGACAAGATTAAGGGTATGTGACCCACCCACGGTCGTTGTTTCACCGCCAGGTTTGTTCGATGCGTCCTCACAGATGACTAAAATGAGCACCGTGTCCTTAGTCTGAATAGCCGAAATGCAGTGGATCCAACAATCCTATCCAAGATCATAACAGGGAATGAAATTGGGTTTATGTACTGTACATATGTAGCGGAGGCCAAAAGACAGAACTGCCAACAGAATTCACTATGGCCATCGAGATTAAAAACAACTCGCCAGGCAAGATCGCAAACAAACACCACTTCTTGATATAAAAGAAATGTTTTTTTTTTACATCGAAGTTTTTTAACTGATTCCATCGGGGATTGAGATACAAACAACATGACACGTGGAAGAGCGAGTAACCGTTTCGCCACAACAACGTTCCACTGAAAACAGCAGTATGCAGATCATCAAGAAAGAAATGTTGTAGTTAAGCTTCCTTTAAAAACGAGAATTTTGGAACATGTATGTCCGTGTCGGAGGGGAGGACCTTGCAAAGGATACCATTACTGTGTCTAATGTTAAGTAAAACTGAGTTGGCCTACCATTGTCATAAACTTATAGCCATATCTAATGTGTAATATAGATATACATATATACAGATAGATAGATAGATAAATATAGATATATATATACCAAAGCTGGTATATATATATATATATATATATATATATATATATATATATATATATATATATATATATATATATATATATATATATATATATATATATATATATATATATATATATATATATATATATATATATATATGTTACGGAACAGAGAAAGATAATGTACACTTTAAGTGAGAATACTAAAAATCACTACTGTCCCGTAAAGTTCCAGGTTCAAAACAAAAAAGAGTTAGGTAAAATTACAAGTTAAAGTTTAATGCTCAAACTAACAACAAAACATTCAGGACTCATAAGGATAATGTAATGGCAAAAACAGGTTAAATATATGGTTAACTGCAATAGCCTCTATTAACACGAAATTAGCATGAGTAAATTTATCTAAGTCAGCCCTGTTAAAATGAAAATACACTGGGTAATGCTCAGTAAATGCAAGATAAATTATTACAGATACAAAATATTATTAATGATGACTGACATAAAGAACCCTACACGAATTACAAAAACTTCACTAGGCCTACAAATTAAACTTATGCTATACAGTACAACAACAAAATGCAACAACACTTATACTCAAATTACACAGCTGCTAGATGGTTGGAGACTTCCTGAGCACTCAATAATAACTGTACAGGGGAGGACAGAGATGTGAACAAAATGAGGAGCAGATCTAAGTGGCAATGATGCAGAGACTGAGCTCATTATATAGGGGCCAGCAGAGCTTGTTACAACTTGTAAGAAGGACGCGCAAATGAAGCCATGGGGACAAAGAGCTGACAATCCCGCTCTGAACAACAGAAAGGACGACTTACTCTACTATAACGGTAGAAGGGGGGGACTGAGGCAGAACACGCTCGTGATCAAACATGCAGCATACTGTGCGTTAAAATTACACAAAGGATGATGAAATCATAGGCTATGTAACAATATATTTACTCATCCACACAAACACATTTATTCGTAACTTAGCCCCAAGGGGAGATGGGACAGATCCTCCCTGCACCACAACGCTCAAGGGTCAACTGCACAGTGCAATCAGTGACATCTGCAGCAAGGCCCGACAACAGAGGTGGTTTACCCCTGCCACATCATAATGGACCCATCCCCTTACCCACACCCAACCTAATCCGCAGATCAGACCTAATGCGGGAGAATATCTCCTCAGGGCCCCGTCACAATTTATTCATTCACAATTTCTCTCCAATCATTCCTATCATGCGCAGCCACTCTTCCTAGCTCAACAGACATCCCTCTTGCGCCTAACACTCTCTTCACACTGTCCATCCATTCTATTTGTGGTCTTCCTCTCGGCCACACACCTCTCACATCCGATATAGTTATCTTTTTCACCAATCTTTCTTCATTCATTCTCTCCACATGCCCAAACCATCACAACATTCTCTGCTCAATTTAATCAGCCATCTCACGCATAACTCCAGTTCTCCTTCTCAGTTCATCATTTCTCACTCAATCCATACGCGTCACTCCACACATACTCCTCAGACACTTCATCTCCATTACATTGAAACTTTTCCTCTCTGCTACACCCACATTCCATATTTCAGCCCCAGATAATGCAGTCGGTACCACTGCACCCTCATACAGCCTTCTCTTTACATCAATTCTAAGCGAACATCTAAACACTGTTTATTTTCCTCCCAGCACCTTTCCTACTTCATTTATTCTAAACTTCATTTCTACATCTATTCTTCCATCCACAGCATCATGTGACCCTATATACTTATAACGATCTGCCTCCTGAAGCAAGTCACCATTTAAAACTATATTCATCCTCTTGCAATCTACCAACCTCGTACAGTTCATCACTTTACTCACATTCTCAATTGCTCTCAATTTCATCCTTCACACACCCTTCCAAACTCCTCTGTCAACTGTCCCAGTCTCTCCACTGAATCAGACACCAGTGCAGTATCATCCGCAAACTGCAGCTGATTCAGATTCAATTCTCTACCATCAGCATTCACCAGACTCAAATCTCCACCTGATGCTCTCGCAATCACCTCCCTTACAACACCATCCATATAAATATTAATCAACCAAGGCGACATCACACATCCGTGCCGCAGCCCCACTCTCACGGGAAACCAATCACTCACAATATTTCCCACTCTTACACACGCTCTACTGTTTACATAAAAAACTTATCACTCCTTTTAACAACCTACCATCTTGTCCAACAATCTCAAAACAGTTCACAAAGCCCCACTATCAATTCTTTCATACGCTTTCTCCAAATCCATGAACGCCCAAAACACATCCTTACCATTCGCTAAATACTTTTCACACACCTGTCTCACAGCAGACATCTGATCCACGCATTCCTTCCCTCTCCTAAAGCCACATTGCTCATCAAAAATCACTCCCTCTGTACCCTTTCTAACTCTCTTAAGTAGCATTCTAACTTACAAATTACCTACAACACTCAACAGACTTATACCCCTAAAGCAAGTATATTAATACTTATCACCCTTACCTTTATACAACGGAACCACACAAACACTTGTCCAGTCAGTCGGCACCATACCGCTCACAAAACACACATTCAGCAATCTAACTAACCACTCAACAATAACTAACCACTCCACCACCTTTCAGGCATTCCTCAGCACACCCATCCATACGTGCAGCTTTCCCTGCTTTCGTCTCCTTTACTGCCTCCTGCACTTCCTTCATCGTGAACAAAGAATGATTCAGCTCTCCCAACACATTATATTCCTTGCACCCTTCCATCTGCCACAATCTCAGCCTCCCTTTCCTCCTCTACATTTAGCAATCTTTCAAAATACTCCGTCCATCTCTTCCTTACTGCATCCATCTCAATTAACATCTTTCCGTCCTCTGCTTTTACTCGCTCTTCCTTCCCAGATTCTCCCTTTCGCATCCTTTTCACCTCCTTCCAAAACATTTTCTTATTCTGACAGCTGAACAGTCACACTATCGTGACCATGAAATAGGATACAAAATTTCTCAGTCAATCGCCTACCCCACCTCTCATCTGCTGCCACTTTAGCATCACGCACAGCCCTTCTCGCCCTATTCGTCTTTTCCTTATACCTCTCATATGACAGCTCATCCTTCCTCTAAAACCACACTTCATATGCACATCTCTTCTCAGCCACAGCCATACTTCCTCACATTCACTTCCCTTTCTTACACTACAAATCACTCGTCTCACACCACACCTCTTCCACATGCCCCACCACAGCACTTTTAAACAACTGCTATTCCTCCTCCACACCGCCATTTTTTCCATATCTTTCACTGCCTTACACTCATCTTTCAACTTCTGATACTCTATCATTTTCTCTCTTTTGTCCAACTCACTCACTTTCAAAACCTCCCTGACACACCTAACTCACCTACCTCTCACCCACCTCATACCTACTCTACTTTCCCTCCACCAAGCAGTGGTCATACATGCCTCCACCCTCCCCTCTCAGAACTCTCACAACTCGTGTGTGTGTGTGTGTGTGTGTATATATATATATATATATATATATATATATATATATAAAATCCATTCCTTTTTTTGCTCATTAGGCTCACAGGGGCCCTTGGTCTTTGATTGACGCTGCTGCTGTGAGCAGGGCAATAGGCAAGATGCAGTTGGGGAAGGCGGCAGGTGTGACTGCTGAAATGCTAAAAGCCTCAGGAGGTATATAAGCAGGGTTAGTTACTGATCTGATCAATACAATCATATATGAGTGTGTTGTCCAAGACGACAGACTTAGAAGAGTGATGCTCTGGAAAAAGGTAATGACTGACTTAGGAGAAGAGTGATGGTCTGGAAAGAGGAAATTGTAGAGGCATTTATATTTTTGGACCAGATAATGAAGGTAATCTAGAGTTCTGAAAGGCATGATTAAAAAAAGGGTGAATACTGTTGAGATGCAAGTTGAGCCTGTGCCAGGAAAAGGGACACTAATGCCGTATTCATTGTTCGATAGTTGCAGTATATATTTATAGGAAAGAAAAGGGATCTGTGCTTTTTTTGGTCGATTTGGAGAAGGACTTTGGCAGAGTCCTTAGGGAAGTGGGGAAGCAGGCGATGAGAAAGCTTGGAATCAAGAAGTGGCTGATGAGAGTCGTTATGGTTATGTAAGAAGGTGCTCCCACCCAGGTGAGAGTGAATGGAGAATCGATTTTTTTTTTAAATGCGAGGTAGAAAGAACCAAAGGCAACGAGCCCGCAATAACAGTTCCCTCCAAGAGAAAAACAAAATACAAAAGAGAGCCAAATTCAAGATCTGATCATTACGAGATGCCTGGACACACTGCGTTTGAAAGACTGGAGATCATAGGCAGCAGGAAATACAGACACAGGGAGACAGTTCCAGAGTTGACCTGTGCATAAATGAAGGACTGCGAGTAACGGTTAACTCTTGCATTAGAGAGTTGGACAGAAAAGGGATGAGAGTTTGCTGCTAGACGGGTGCTACTCGCCCGTTGTAGAAGTGGAGGAATGCATGCAGACAGTTCAGAGGAGCAGCGACCATTGAAGTAGCGACAGAAAAGAGATAAAGATGCAACAGTGCGGTGAAGAGACAGAGGTTGAAGGGAGTCAGTAAGAGGAGGAGAGTTAATGAGAAGAAAAGCCTTTGACTCCACCCTATTGAGAAGAGCTGTATATGGGGAGCCTCCCCACACATAAGAGTTGTACTCCACACAGGGGCGGATAAAACCCCTGTATAGAGTCAACAATTGTGCAGGGGTAAAAAAAGAATGGAGTCGGCTCACCACACCCAATCTCTTGAAAGCAGATTTTACAAGAGATGTAATATGATCTTTCCAAGGCTTTGATGTGAAACCCCAAGCATGTTCAAGAATAATGCAGGATTATGCTGAATATTATTAAACATTAGTGGGTATACCTGTGGAAGATTTTGTCGTGTTGATGGATGTAAGAACTAAGTTTTTGATGTAATAAAAAGAACCAGATTATTTTTACCCCAGTCAGAGATGCGAGCCAAGTCAGACATTAGGTGTGCCATAGCCTCATCCCTTGTTTGTTGAAGTAACTGCTGAGATGGGCATTGCGGGAACCGAATGGAAAGGTGAAGGGTGGAGTCATCAGCATATGAGTGGATATGGTTAGATGTACAGCTCAGAAGGTCATTGATGAATAAAAGGAAGAGAGTTGGTGATAGGACAGAGCCCTGAGGAACACCACTGTTGATAGATCTAGAAGAACGATGGCCGTCTACAACAGCGGCTATAGAACGACCAGAAAGGAAGCTAGCGATGAAGGCACAAATAGAAGGATAGAAACCGTAGCAGGGCAGTTTGGAAATTAAAGATTTATGCCAGACTCGATCGAAAGCCTTTGAGATGTCAAGTGCAATGGCAAAGCTTTCGCCAAAGTCCCAAAAGGATGATGACTAAGCGTCTGAAAGGTAGGTGAGAAGATCGCCAGTGGAGCGTCCCTGACGGAACCCGTACTGATGATCAGAAAGAAGGTTGTGATAGGAAAGATGCCTTAAAATTTTTCTATTGAGAACTGACTCGAAAACTTTTGAAATACAGGACGTTAAAGCAATTGAATGATAGTTGGAGGGTTGAGAGTGGTCACCCTTCTTTGGGACTGGCTGAATGAGAGCAAACTTCCAGCAAGAAGGAAAGGTACAAGTGGACAGACAAAGGCGAAAGAGTTTGCCTAGGCAGGATGTAAGCACAGAAGCACAGTTCTCGAGAACAACAGGAGGGAATCCATCTGGCCCATATGCCTTGTTAGTATTGAGGCCATTGATAGCAGAAAATGCATCAGCTGAAGAAATTTTAATGTCAGCCATGAGGAAGTCAGAGGGGGGAAGTGATGGAGGAACAGCACCGGAATCGTCTAAGGTGGAATTGGAGGAGAAAGTCTGTGCGATGAGATCTGCTTTATCAGTAGAAGAAATAGCTACAGAACCATCAGAGTAGAAAAGAGGAGGGAAGGATGATGAGGTAAAGTTGTTAGAAAGGTTTTTGGCAAGGTGCCAGAAGGAGCGGGAAGAATTTGAGTTAGAGAGTTGAGAGCATTTAGTACGGATGAAATTATTTTTAGCAGAGCGAAGAACAGACTTAGCACGATTCCAGGCAGAAACATAAAGATGATGTGATTCAGGGGTGGGTTGGCTCCGGTACCTTTTGTAGGCCCTCTCCTTGTTGCGGACAGCATTAGAACAAGCGTGATTAAACCAAGGCTTTCTTGCATTAGTCAAAGGATATGAGAAAGGAATGTATGCTTCCATGCCCGAGAGAATAACCTCTGTAATGCGCAAGGCACACTCAGGTGGCTCCCGGCCATGGAAGCAATAATTATTCCCGGGAATCAAAGAAGTACTGCCAGAGGGCCTCCCAATCCGCGGCTCCAAAATGCCACAGACGACGTTTCCCAGGAGGGTCCACAGGCCATACCGGAGTGATAGGACAGGTTAAGGTGATAAGGTTGTGATCGGAGGAGCCCAATGGAGAGAAAAGATTAACAGTGTAAGCAGAAGGAGTAGTTGTTAGGGAGAGGTCAAGTATGTTGGAGCTCTTTCCAAGGCGGTCTGGGATAGGGTGCTGTACAAGCTGCTCTAGGTCATTAAGGATAGAAAAGATGTAGGCTTGCTCACCAAGTGGATCAGAGAAAGGAGAGGAGAGCCAAAGGTGGTGGTGAACATTGAAATCTCCTAGAATGGAGATTTCAGAGAAAGGAGAAATGGATAGAATGTGTTCCATCATAGAAGTAGGATAGTCAAAGAATTTTTGATAGTAGAATTAGGGGATAAGTAAACAGCACAGATATATTTAGTCAGAGAATGACAGGGAAGCCGAAGCCAGAGTGTAGAGAATTTAGAAGAATCGAGTTCAGGAAAACGAGAGCAAGATAAGTTGTTGCATATATATACACAACAGCCACCTTTGGCTTTGAAATGAGTATACAGAAAGTAGGAGGATACAGAAAAGGGTTTGCTGTCAGTTGCCACAGACAGCTGAGTCTCAGTTAGAAAAAGAAGGTGAGGTTTAGAGGAGAGGTGGTGCTCAACAGAGTGAAAGTTAGAGGAAAGGCCGCGAATGTTGCAGAAATGAAGAAGAAGAGAGTCAGACAGCAGTTCCAGGCACCTCGAGCCGTCACCGGGAGAGGGGCGGAAGGTGGGGGCATTTATGGTTCCCCCCCCGGGGACTCCGAGGCTGGGTGATGAGAAGCCATGATTTTTTTTTGAATGATGAGTGATGAGTTTTCCGTGAAAGCTGGTTGGCATCAGGAGCCAGTCTTTAGCCACTTATTGTTTATATTGGTACATGATGCCCTCTCACGGGCCTTCAGAAATGGACTTCCGTGGGAGGTGTTGTATGCCGATGATTTGGTGTTGATTGCAGAGAATGAAAGGGAGGCGAATGAAAGATTTAGGAAGTGGAGAGATAGTATGGGCCACAAGGGCTTGAGAGTAAAAGAAGATAAAACGAGGGTGATGGTGTCTAGGGTTGGTGGTGGTATTGACAAAGAATAGTGGCCATGTACGGTTTTCCATAAAGGAATGAGAAGTAATTTAATCTTGTGCAGTGTCTGCGATAAGCAGTTGCATAAGAGATGTAGTGGTATTAAAGGCAGAGCAAGATAATGCTGATTTCATGTGTATATGTGTTGGAGAAAGCATGTAGAGATTGTTAGGCGTGAAAGGACTGATCTTGCTGGTGAATCTCTTGAGTGTGTAGAGGAGTTTTGTTACTTGAGAGACATGCTATTTGCTGGAGGTGGGGCTATGTGGCTAGAGTGAGGAGTGGTTGAAAGAAGTTCAGGGAGCTGTTGCCTCTCCTGACATTGAGAGGGCTCTCCCTCCGTACTAAGGGATCTTTGTATGCGACATGTGTTAGGAGTGTAATGCTGTACGGTAGTGAGACCTGGGCAGTAAAGGAAGAGGATATTCTTAGGCTCAAACGTACAGAAATGAAAATGATTCGGGGGATGCGCAGTGCATCCTTAAATGTGAGGCTTAGTGGGACTAGATTTACGAGGGACGAATTGAGAGGAAGGATGGGACTGGAGTGTATTGGTGTGATGAGGAGGGACAGATTGGGACGGTTTGGGTATGATGAGAGGATGGGGGATGACAACTGTAGGCAGAAAAAAAAAGTGTGAACTTTGGGGGTGGGGTTGCGAGAGGCAGACCGAAAAACGCTTAGGACGAGGTCATAAAGTGTGACCTAAGGAATAAGGGGCTGAATAGGGAGGCTGCCAGATATCGAGCAGCAAGGAAAGCAGCCATTTGGTGACGAAGTCCGACGCATGCAAGCATGTTGGAACCTTTATAAACAAAACAGTTTACGACTAGGAGGTCAGCCTTGTTTGCCTCTGAGTGACGGAATACCAGTAATAAACCTCAACCACTCGGACGTAAAACCTTGTGGACTCCATCCGGTTGCAGCACCTTAACCCAGTAGTTCACAAGGCGTCATTTGGTTACAGTAACAACCCAACTCGGTAAATGGCTTCCTTGGTTAAACGAAAAATCTATTTGATATTATACACCGTAAAGTCATCTAAAGGTTGCACTACATACACAGGGAAGGAGAGAGAGAGAGAGAGAGAGAGAGAGAAAGAGAGAAAGCGGACAGGAATGAGAGTTGCTTGGTTCACATCCCCATCAGTGTCGCTACATCAGCCTCCTCTCCTTTTTTCACACATTTTACATTGCGTGAGAGCAGGGGAAGAGGGTGACTGACGAAGGGGGAGAGAGAGAGAGAGAGAGAGAGAGAGAGAGAGAGAAAGCCAGGGGAAGGAAGTTTAGAAATAGTCCCTATCGTCTGCATGAGGATCAATATTTACTATCTAGTCGTCTAGAATAAAACACGCAATAATCGAATTTACATCGAAGTCCCTAATTATACAGCTGGCTAAAGGGGACATAGGAAAAACTTATTTTGTCTTTCCGTCTGACCAGCCCAGAAATCAACCTTGTTTTTTTTCTTTCCAGTTGCAAGGTGAACGTGCTGCCCAATACACGTTCCACACACTGGGGGGCAGATGGATAAAAGAGAGGGCAGTAGTTTGAAGCAGAAAGGGAGGGGGAGTGGGAGGACAGGGAGAGGAGAGGTAGGGAAGAAAGAAGGTTGGCAGATGAGGGAGGAAGTGGAGGGGAGAAAATGAGGCGGTGAGGGGATAGGGAGGAGGGGAAAATGAGAGAGGGTGAGGAGAAAGAGAAGGTAGGAAGAATGATGGAAAAAGGGGGGAGCAGGAGGGAGAGAGGCAGAGGGCATGGAAGGAGGAGGGAGAGAGGCGGAGGGCAGGGAAGGAGAGAAGAAAGGAGGGGAGCAGGATTACATAGGATTACATAGGAAAGCAAACAGCAACAGACCTTATGGTCCTTTCGAGGCTGCTTGTTACAGAAAAAACTGACTACAAGATCTAACTCTACATGCTGAAGGATAAGGAGGATGAGAGAGGCGGAACGAAGGGAAGAGAGAGAGAGAGAGAGAGAGAGAGAGAGAGAGAGAGAGCAGGGGGAGGGGGGAGCTAGAGAGAGCAAGGGGTGGAGGACAAGGAGAGAGGAGGAGTGTGGTGGTGAAAAACAAGGTGAAGGAGGCGCGCGTGCGACCTGAGCTTGAGGTGTATTCATAAAGTTGCCTAAGCATAAGTTGTGTATAAGACAGCTGGTTTATACCTTCATCTTTCATGATCCAAGAAATTCACACTACACCTGCACTAAACATCAAAATACGACCATATAATATTAATTTCAGTAAAAGTTTCCCGGTAAGAATACGTATTAATCCCACATGTGTGTTAGGATACTTCTTGCATCCGTGGCTTGGTGTGGTGTGGTGGAAGGAGTGTGTCGAGGATGACGCCAGAAATGAAAATACTTTTACTTCACACCAGCCGCCGGAATTCCCTGCCTGACTGTGGAGTTTTATTTGTCCTTTTAGTTATAATGAGGTCATTCCCAGTGCTGAATATATTCATTGATTTGTCTCGCAGAAAATGGATTTTCGTTGTCAACCTTTTATATGTTTTTTTCCTCGCCGACACAACAGCTGTTCCCACTCACAGTAAAAAAAAATATTTATATATATAAGGTTTGGCCTACATAATGCACTCATAATTCTAATTATTAATAACTGTAAGTAGGTAAGAAGCTACTGAATTTTAACATTCTAGTTGATTTTGGGTATAATGATGTTTGAAGAGTACTTAAAGTATATATAGGAATATACAGTTTGTATAACCATGTAGTGTACCGTATTAAGTAATGCATCACAACTTCCCATGTATTATGGCATCATAAAATACTTTCCATCGATACAGACCACGAGCATATCTTAAACGTGTATATATGTGTGTGCAAATATATAATTATATACATAGAGAGATAGATAGATAAATAAATAGACAGACAGATACATCCACCCATCCATACATACATACATGCAGACAGATAGGTTGGTAGGTAGATAGATAGATAGACTGATTGATAGATGATAGATATAGATATGCATAGCGCGTATAATGGGTAGTTAGACAGATGTAGATATACAGATAAACAGATATACATGGAAAGGAATGGGTAGATAGACAGATAAACAGATAGACACAGCATATGTAATGGAGTGGGATGTCGGAGGAGATATACTGTACGGTGTTTCAAGGAGATGGTATGAGACCACCTTCCCCACCAAAGGCTTCACAAGTCGGGGGTCATATGTTTACATCCAAAAATTATTCAGTGCGAACGACTTCGGTTAACCCTTTATACAGGGTGATATTTTTTTTTATTCCTATTCTTGCTTCTTCAGATGGTAAAATTCAGCCCTGGTAATGGTTATTTTAGGCTGTACCTGACCTCTTCAATTAGAAAACGTCTTATGTTATATCAAACGATTTGGAGAGAGATGAAATATAATTAAAAGACCGCCATCGTAATAAATAAATTAATGACAAGGTGATACGGGAAGAATAGGATAAGAATAAGTGATCTTCGTAGAGTGTTCATGTCAGCCATTCGTATCTTAATTGTGTATAATCTTCACTATCATGTTCTAGGTATATCATTGGCTACACCCTACAGTTATGCTCTGTATTGTTCTATTCACTGTTATGTTGATTTCCATTTCTTTCACATTTACTGCAGCCGATTATATTAAGGTTAGAGAGACTCCGTATTGTATGGATTAGACACAGTCCTCGCCATCCTGTATAGTGCGAGAGATTTTTCATAAACTGAATATAACTGTATGGTAGCAAAAGTAAAGTAAAAAAAAAAAAAAACTCAGTAATGAATACGATTAATCACCAACATACTGACTCTCAAGTTAACTTTACGACGGATACAGATGGTATGGCCCAGCACACTTTACAGTATTATTTTACGCTGAAATCCTGCCCCTTAAATCTCTCGGACTTGTAGGACTCACTTTTACCTGGATTACACTGCTACAGTAATTCCAACCATGAAAGAGTCATTGGTGACAATATTACCACCCCCAGGTTCCTGTGCTCACTCCCATCTGATTAAAATCGTCTGGCTATAGATGGATTACACTATTAAAGCTGAATCGACAATGAAAATACTAAAACCAAATTCCGCCAGTGAATGAGGTTTTTAGTTTGCAGTCGATAAAAGAACTTAAAAAGTTTGCATGTTACGAGAGCTTAAAAATTTGTACATGTTACGGAGGGCTTAAGATTATGTGCATGTTTCGGAGGACCGTGTAGGTTTTGGAGAACTTAAAATTTTGTGCTGTTACGATGGACTTACGATCGTATGCTACAATACAGTTAACGGTTTACCATTTTTTTTACTTAATCTTTTAGTATGTATGATTCTCGCAGACAAACCAAGACATGGAAGTTCGACCGTGGATAACCTAAACTTCATCCGTGATAGAGGCAACAACAAACTCTATTTGCCCATGGCTTACACTCAAGCTCCAATAGCTCACTCTAAATTCAATAAGATTGCCTGACTTCAGCTGGATTACTATTCTAGACTTGCCCCTATCATTGGGGGTTGAATGCTGACAGTTTCTATGCGTACCCTTAGTTGAATATAACTGCCTTAGATTAAATGCAAAAGCTGTAGAGAAGACGCGGCTGTGAGAATATATATATATATATATATATATATATATATATATATATATATATATAAAACCAGAGAAACCGTGAGTGACAACCAGTTTGCGAAAGCGGCCACATTTCGGATATTGGACTGTACATTAGGTGGCGACCGATACTTGGTAGCACCTCCTCCTTAACGATGTATTTTGTGAAGTACATTTTAACGTTCTGTTGTATACCATATATATTGCTTTGATATCGACATACCGCAGTTTGCAACAATAAAAACATAAGAAAGGATACTGAACTGTAATGCAGATAATAAATCCTAAGATGAGGTGATATGAAATCTCCAAGGCATTAGAGTACAACCCACAAGGAAAATTCTCGTTGACATAGCCCCTCATCCTTAGTGATATACTTAGTATACAGATGCCATTCCTTTTTATTCCCGAACATGTCGTCCTTTTGATTACTGGTCAGTAATATACATGAGGACTGGTATATAACTCTCACTCTCACATGACTCACTTCCTGCTTAATAAAAATCGTCTGGTAGTTGCTGGATTAGAACACTTGACTTGTCCTGGCCATAACAAGGCTAACTGTGACCATATTAACTCTTAGACTTCGATGACTTACTAAAATGAAGTAATGCATCTGTCGTTAGCTAAAATACACTACCACAGTTGTTCGTATCATAGGAGGGTTAACATGTAACGAGCAGAGTAAGTTGAAAGTAGGAGGCGTTAGGGAATTACTTCAAGAATTCACCCCATGGCGCTTAACCCCTTCATTCCGATGACACAATGTAATTCTTGCTACCTTCAGACGGCTTCACTTAACTAAGGGTATTTTTCGAGGTAGGGGCTTTAGAATTTACTTTCCTTAATTCCTACAGGACAAAAATCTCTACTAGCTAATATAACTCGCTAGAGGTAGCACGAATAAAAAAAAAAAAATGGAGGATTGAGACACACTAAGTCGGGATGCTGCGTTAAACCCACAGTTATTTGTTTTTTATTAAAACCCTTCACTACCATGAAATCTTTCATACTTTACCATTCCAACCATTAGATGATTTTATTGAGCTTAGGAGAGGAGCTGATATTACCTTTAATTACACCTTCAGAAAATGTTGAATACAGTATTCCAGAGGAAATGAATACATTACTAAAACCAGGTTACTTTGACATTCTAATTTGTGATTTTATGTAAGAGTGTGCTGCAAATCGACACAATACAAGCATGGTCTTTGAATTAATGTGTTAGTCTGGCTGGACTTTGTAGGGTGGACGAAGGCCAGAGGGCGAAATTGGCTGGGATGTGATGAGTGGCAGGCCATGACAGTGGGAAGTACCGTATCTGTAACTACTGCAACCACTAAATAAAAAAAAAATGAAAAACTGGGCAGAAATGATTGGGTCGGGGGTTGGCGGATGAGATAAGTGATGACAATTGGTGGAGCAGATTGGAATGAGTTTACCCTTTAGTGATGGGGGTTGTGTGAGGGACAACGTTGTGGAATGATGTGAGTTACAAATTTATTTCAGACGTTTGTTGTGGAAATGAGGAGGGATTGCCAACGGGACGGGATGAACGGATAGGAGTGGATGGGAGGAGCTGCGATGGAGATGCATGATTAGCACGAAGATGAACATTCTAGGTCAGACAGTAACGGTAAACTAAACTACCTACTTCAGTGAAAAAACAAAAAAAAACATCATCCACTCACATAAACCACCTCTTTGGCACACAGTTCCTTGGTTAAGCTACTGTGGTCCAGAACACTGACCTCCTTCAGGGCGATAGTGTCATTATTTTCCTGCTACTACCAGGATATTTATTCGGTTTACGAAAGACTATCGTAATGAATGTGCTTATTAAAATTATATTTATCCCTTAGGCTCAGAAACTAAAGCTGAATGAAACAACCTGGGAATAAAATGCATAAAATATTCTCGTCCTAGTATGGAAGAAGTTTAGGACAATGATTATTAACCAGCCTTGGTGACATGATATTATGACCTCCTGCGTGACCGACACAGGAGTCATGACCTTCACCCAGACTGGCGCACTAAACCACCACACCAGCACGCATCAACGCATCAGTGTCTCGGCTTATAACCCTGGGGTAGAGAGACCCCT
This sequence comes from Coenobita brevimanus, assembly GCF_032717465.1. Taxonomy (NCBI): domain Eukaryota; kingdom Metazoa; phylum Arthropoda; class Malacostraca; order Decapoda; family Coenobitidae; genus Coenobita; species Coenobita brevimanus. The sequence continues at coordinate 23,331,500 of NC_137023.1, read as the reverse complement.
TAATCCCTGAAGGCCGTAGGTCAAGGGTCACCTCTGTGTCATGAATGGAATACTAGTTCCTACTGTATGTAAGATATATTTTCTTGTATTGTTTTATTTTATTTATAAGAAAAGTTTTTGTGCTTAAGAAAATATTAATAACTAGAGTAAGAAAAAAGATCTTTATTGGGTTATACGATTGGTTTGATGATGCAAACGATAATTTTCAGACGTATACATTTCTTCTGACTGGTATTCTTGCTGCATTCCTGCTTAAGCCATCCATCATTCTCTATCCTGTTCCATCCCAAGATGTGAAACTTAAACTACAACCACTTTATACTTTATGTGGAGAAGAATGGAAGCACTCACTGCTAAACAGAGGACATGGGAGGGGGCAAGTGTAGAGCTAGCTGCATATGTGAGTTAGGGAATGAAGATGATGGACTGGATATAGTGCAGAACAGAGTGGTGGTGGTTGGGGCTGGCTAGGGAGCAGGCGAGGCGTATAGATGATACAAGATTTTTCTCAAACCCGCGACTCGAGGAGCGACAGCGGGTTTTGTGCTATGATCAGTGTGTGAATGTGTGTGGGGGGGGGGGAAGTGTTAACAAAATAACTCAAAGAATTTATTTGATTTCAGTCAAACTTGGTAGAATGATTAAGAGTCAGTTAGTATGTATACATAAAATTTTGAGGAGCAATAGGTCAAAAGGTAGGGTCACTGGGTTAGATCAAAGCTGGACCAACTCGTATCAAATTTTATTTTAAAAGTTTTTATCCAATTTTATCAAACTTGGATAAAAGGATGAGACTAATACAAAAAAGAAACTTATTAAGTTTTGTGGGCAATCAGTCATTGGTGAAGGTCATATGAGAAGGTCAAAATCTGACCAGTGTATGTGCTTGTTAACAAAATAAATGAAAGTTTTGAACCAGTATTATCCACCCCGTGAAAGCGTTGAAGGCAGCCAACGGAGAAATGTTATTGCTTTTAAGAACAATACCTAAAAGTTCAAGATCACAGGACAAAGTCAACTTCTACTATTTATCTGATACTGACCGAACTTTGTACAAGGGTTGAGGATAATGCAGGAATAAAAGGATTCGATTTTTAGAACAATTAGTCAAATGTCAGGGAAAACTCACAGTACAAGGTCACAGGGCAAGATCAACTCAGTATTTATGTTATTTCAACCAGGCTGGTGGAAGTGTTTAGGTTCAGGTAAGAACGAAGAAAATCAATTTTTAAAACAATCAGTCAACATCAAGGTCACACGGAAAGACCATATTTCGACCAGTGTGTCTGTGAGTGGACACAAAAGAAGAAGGCATATGGTGAATGGTTGGCGAGTAGAGGTAGGGGAGAAGATGAGAGAGAGAAGAGAGAGGTATATGTGAGCAGGAGAAGGGAGGTTAAGAGACTGGTGAAGGAGAGTAAGAAGAAAGTGGATGAAGAGTTTGGGAGGAATCTGAGTGTGAAATGGAGGGAGAGTAAGAAATTGTTTTGGAAGGAGGTAAAGAAAGTAAGGCAGTGTGAAAGGGGAAATAGTAGGGGAGTGAAAGATAGGAATAATAGATTGTTGGTGGAGAAGAGAGAGAAATTGAGGAGATGGAAGGAGCACTTTGAGGATTTGTTGAATGTAGAGAGTGAGAGCAGTGTGAGTATAAGTGGTTGGGGAATGGCTGGGAAAAGAAGAGATGAGAGGAGGGAGGAAGAGATCAGTAGGTCGGAAGTAGTGGAAGCGATGAAGAAGATTAAGCTGGGAAAGGCCCCAGGAATTGATGGAGTGTGTGGTGAAATGCTTAGGTATGGGGGTGAGATTGTTGTGGAGTGGATATGGAAGTTGTGTAGATTGGCTTGGGAAGAGGGAAGGGTTCCAGAGGACTGGAAGTCAGGTATAATTGTTCCTCTGTACAAAGGAAAAGGGGAGAGAGAAGTATGTGGTAACCATAGGGGTATTTGCCTTCTTAGTGTGACTGGTAAAATATATGGTAGAATACTCATTGATAGGGTTAGGCATATGACAGAGGAGCTAGTCGGAGAAGAACAAGGGGGCTTTAGGAAGGGAAAAGGATGTGTAGATCAGATATTTGTTCTAAGATGTTTAGTGGAGAAGTATCTAGAGAAGGGAAGGAAACTGTATGCTGCCTTCATGGACTTGGAGAAAGCTTATGACAGAATAGATAGGCAAGGTATGTGGAAGGTATTAAGAATATATGGAGTGGAGGGGAAATTGTTGAGTGCTGTGAAGAGTATGTACGAGGGAGCTAGGGCTACGGTGCGAGTGGATGGTGAGCTGAGTGAGTTCTTTGATCTCAATGTGGGACTGAAACAGGGGTGTGTAATGTCTCCATGGCTGTTTAATATATATATGGATGGGGTTGTAAAGGAAGTACAAGGTAGGGCAGTGGATGTGGGGGTGGCCCTAATGAATGAGGGTGAGATTTGGAAGCTTCCGGTGTTGCTGTTTGCTGATGATACAGTATTGTTGAGTGAAGATGAATGGGAGTTGCAAGGTTTGGTGAATGAATTTGGGACAGTGTGTAGGAGGAGGAAGCTGAAAGTTAATGTAAACAAAAGTAAAGTTATGGTGTTTGAGAGGAATGAAGTCACAGAGTGTGCAGTGAGGTTGGATGGTGAGGATATGGAGAATGTGAGTGCATTCAAGTACTTGGGTAGTGTGATGAGTAAGGATGGAACTTTGGGGGATGAAGTACGTGAAAGGGTACAGCAGGGAAGAAAGGTTGTCGGTACACTGAAAGCAGTGATGAGAAATAGGGAGGTGAGTATGGAAGTTAAGAAGTCACTGCATGATGGTATTGTGATCCCTACCCTGACGTATGGAAGCGAGGCGTGGACATTGCAAGAGGGGAACAAGTCAAGAGTGGGAGCAGTGGAAATGAGTTACTTGAGAGGAGCATGTGGAGTGACGTGGAGGGACAGGTTGACGAATGAAGAAGTGAAGGAACGTTGTGGGGTAGATGTGGATGTGGTTGAAAAGATTAGGAGAAATACACTGAGGTGGTTTGGACATGTGGAGAGAATGGAGAATGAAAGACTGACTAAGAGGGTGTATGTAGGTGAGGTGGAGGGAGGAAGAGGGAGGGGTAGACCGAGGATGAGGTGGAGGGATGGAGTTGAGAGGTATATGAGGGAGGGGGGGTGAGTTGGGGGGAGGGGAGTCAAATGGTGGGTGACAGAGTGACTTGGAGGCGTTTTGTCTGCGGCCACCCTTTGCGGGATTAGGGCGTCGGGCTATAGATAGATAGATAGATAGTGTCTGTGAGTGAAAAAATGAACATAGTTTTGATATGATTTTGATAAACTTGGTCGAAGGTCAAAATCACATGGTTAAACCATCTTAAGCAGCCTTTACCCGGTGTAACTAAAACTTTGTGGAAGGTTTCAGGTTAAAAGAAGAAAAAAGATTCGGTTTTGAGAAAAATCAAGTAAACGTCAGGGTCACAGGGAAAGGTTGAAGGACATGATCAATGGGCAAAGTCCTCTAAGACAGTTTTGATCTGATGTGAACCAAAGCTGGTGGGAAGGGTTAAGGGTTAGGCAAGAAAGGTAAGAATGAAGTAATTCGATTCTAAGCGTAACCTGCCATAGGTAATGGTCATTGGTTAAAGTCAAATATTCGGCCCTTGGACCAGTTGACGGTTAAGGGTGTTGCACTCTCTGAACACTTCCTCTTGTTTATGTAAATGTGATGGGTTGTTATGTAGAATGAAAACACATCAATCCTTAACCCCACTTTCTTAAAGGCGGCCTTTCCACTCGATGTCAAAAGGCCAGAAATGAGACATAACTCGGGAACCGGTGGCCCAACTGGACTGGAAATTGTTTTATTCTTCAGCTTTGAGCATGGTAATGGAGCCTTCCTACAACAAAAATTGCACTACGTTCTGTATTTTCATCTGTTATGGTAACTTCAGTGCCTACGAAGAAAGTGATCCGCCTGAAGGCCGCCAAGTGAAAGGCCAAAAATGAGTCATAACTCGGGAACCGGTGGCCCGACTGGACTAGAAATTGTTTTATGTTTCAAGTTGGAACATTTTAGCGGTACCTTCCTCTGACAAAAATTGCGCTACAATGCGCGATTTTGCTGTGTTACGGTCACAAACTGACAAATCAACAAACCAAGAAACATACAGAAATCGGATCATTATAATATAGATTAATCCCACGATGTAAATCTTATTTTGTTACTTTCTTTTTTTTTTTTTTACCTGAGATTTTTGAACTAATGAGGTTACATACAGTACACCATTTCTTGGCTCCATCATTACAGGAGGTCTTCAAATTTCATAAAATAGCTTAAAGATGTCAGTAATAAAATACATCACTTTACTGAAGACGTTTCACGGTTATGTCGGTATTTTTCTAATGAAGAATAATAACACCTTCATCCAGAGATCGTCATATGTTGTATTCAGGACGACATCGGTGGATAATATTCACCCAGAGTTACAAGTCTATGAGTTGAATGATTTGGAGGCAGTATTGATTAGATATGTCTTCAACAGATATATGTAATTCTGTCTTACTGTAGCTAAAGCCAGGCGAATTTACTTAGCTTGAGTGAAACAGATTTAGTTTAAGGACTTGGAACTAATCTCGATTAAGTCATATTATCTATATTTTTTGTGGTAGGTGGAGGCACTCACCATCCACTCACTCGACTAAGTGTTGCTGTCGGGTGTCTGCCCTTTCCTCTCCTCCATCTTTCTCTCCTTCCATCCTCTTGTTTTTTTTTTTTCCTTCATTCTTTCCTCATCCTTCTGCATATGGGTGACTTGACACTCCCACTTCTGTCTTTCCCTCATTCTTTCCTCTTCCTTCTGCCTGTGGGTGACTCTACATTGAGTGACATACCAAATAGTTTTCTGTACACCAGAAAACCATTTACTACGCTCGGTGGTAATCATATAACCAAATTTTGGCGGATGGTGGCTTAGTGGGTAATTACGGCGCTCCAATCAGGTTGAGCCTGTGAAGGTGTATATCCAACGGGTGGTTGGGGTTTATTGCTCGCGTAATGCCACTCAGGGATGAGTGAGGCTGGTCAGTGTCATCTTAAATGTCAGGACCAACTTGCCTAGCCCCGGGCTCCTACGCTCCTCATGGGGCAACGTAGGATTGGATGATGATGATGATGATCAGTATTTTTTTTGTGAATAAACATGTAAAAAAATTTGGTATTATTTTATGATAGTGTTACAGTATATGAATCTAATACAAATTATTGTTTATACATAAGATAAAAATCCAAAATGCAGAAACATTGTACACATTCAATTTTCTCCGCACACCAGCGCTACCCCTGCCATTATCACACTTCCATATGTATGTTGTGTTGCAATGGTTGGTCAAACGTGGAGTCTGGATCAGGTGTTACCTTTTCTATAAAGTGACTGGAATATGATTTTTTTTTTTTTTTTTTTTTTACGTACTGTGTTCTTGATAAATGAGCAGATTCACTGGCTTTGCGATTAAGTCTATCGTAGCCCCACAGCTAGTTTTTTTTTTTTTTTTTTTTTTTTTTGCATTTACACTGTCATCGATTTTTCAGGGTATTTCTATTCTGAGATGTTTAGTTTGGAATTGTTGGTTTAGTCCGGTTCACATCATATCGATAATAAATATCACATTATCCATACCTGTGGATTATTACGGTTCGTTAAACAACGCATCACAAACATTAATAATAAAATAACACCAAGACTCAATGCCTTGAGGTCACTTGCCCATGCAACATTCGGACACAACAAAGAAACCATCACCACAGTATACAAACAATACATACGTTCAGTGATGAATTATGCAAGCCCTGCCTGGGCTCCTAACCTCACGAAAACACACTACAACCCTCTACAGACCACAAAGAACAAGGAACTAAAAATGATCACAGGCTGCACAGCTACTACACCCACAGACCACATACATCAAGAAACCAAAGTCCTCAAAGTCAAGGATCACCTAGACATGAGAGGCACCCAGTTACATGCTGCAGCCTCCACAAACCCACAACATTCACAATATTACATGGCAGCAGATCCACCCACACCAAGGAACATCAAAACAACACCCAGCACATCATATCATACCCAAATACTGTCATCTCTCCCCCCTCGCCCACCTCAGACCAGCTTCCAGAAGCATATCCACACTTAGATCACTCGCCGCTCCATTCAGTCACTTAAAGACAACACACAGCTGCATGCACAGCCTCCTGACATCCACCCTTCTGAATCCTATCTCCCTCGTGCCAGGCTGAGATGTGGGCACCATCCAGCCCTCTTAAGCTACCAGAAGAGGCTGGATGACTCCGTCGCTGATGTCTGTCCAGGATGCAATGCAGCACTCCATACTATTAAGCACAATATGGAAGACTGCATTACACACAGTCACCTACGCCAACAACACAACATACACTCTGAGAACTCTGTGGGAATGCCCGGTCTCGGCCATGGCCTTCCTAAGGGACTCAGGGCTGTTCGACCTGACTGACTAGGGAACAACAACTACTACTACTGTTTTATATACATATGTATATATGCATACTGTATAATCTAAAGTTACTACTGATATGTATATGTCAACATTCTCCTTACGTGCAGGATTAACCCCTACACCGCAGGGTTGTTTTTGCACTCCTTGTGCGTCTGGTGAGGATATTCATGCTCCAACTGACTTTAAAAATATTTACCAAAAATCAGTTATTAGTCCTAGAAAATTAAAATTAAATATGCATATGGCACATACCTTCAGCTTTCCCTTGGGATGTTTGCTGAGCCTTCATCATCTACCGTAGGACTTGTGGAGACTTTTTAAGTTGGATAACGAAGTCTCCACTTTACACTTCCCAATACCCCGTATTATGGTTACCACTGTCTGATATTATAACTACAAACACTATTCTATGAATTTCAAGTAGTTTAGAATCCATATTTAAAAAAAAAAAAACACTGTGAAAGCATTGTAAATTACGAGCGCATACGAGCTTTCCTCCCGTGCTGGTTCCCCGATGGTATTCTGAGGCGGAGCTGTCATTTATTATTTATAAACACACTCACACTTTATATTCCTAGTACTTTATTACACTTATTTATATATACAATATTTATCTATAAGTTTCTTTCAGTACTAGTAGTTTATTTTCACTCCAGGCATTCACTTTCTCGTCCTGTATACTAGCGTAGAGAGTGAATGTCACTTTCACTTTCATTACTCCCAGTATTCATACATGCTAGAGTGAAACTTTCACTTTCATTACTCCTAGTATATATACTCGTATTCTTATATTACTACTCATTTACATTTCTATTTACATTCTCTATTTTATTTACATTATTTACATTTCTATTTTATTTACACTATGTTATGCACTGTCACTTGCAGTAACTTATAACATTATTTTCCACTGTTCAGTTATATTTACATTCATTGCTTTCACTTGCTGTTTACACATTATTTACATTTCCACTTGCACTGTTTTAGAGTCACCAGAAAAATCGTAGTCAATGTCCATCATTTTCATCTATAAATTAGCCAGTTCACGTCCCACAGCAGTCATTTAGCCCTTTACCCCTTTCCACACGTGGTTTAGTAGGGGTAGAGGTCACAGGGCCCTTTGCATGGGGCTAAAAAGCAGCGGAATTGGACAGGCGCGAATCTGACGTGGTTTCACCTTGAAGGACGACAGTAAACTGAATCCTGTGGCCTAGGGGCAGTGAAGGGCTGCCAATGTCAGCGTGGTGACAGCTGCTAATATATATGCTATGAAATGATTGGCAGGAAATCTAGACAACACATAATAAATTAGGTAGTTCCAGGTGAATGTAAATATCACTTAGGCTTCTCCCTTCCTTTCTTATATATGTTTTTATTATGAGAACAGGTCATACGGCATATTTCAAGGGGAAATAAACAGGGAAAATTAGCGAACGAGTGCACGTGAGGTGTTGCCAGGTGATAATTAGCCCAAGCCAGATGTATAGCAATCAATTACTTTTTCTATTTCTTTTATATATTATTTTGTATAAGAATAGGGCAAAGAGCACATTTCAATGGATAAAATTAGTTGAAAAATCCATCCAGCATTTGTGTATTGCAGCGCAGCTGGTGAGGCAGGAGGAGAGGGTAATGGAGGGGAGGTTAGGAGGGGGGGAGTCAAGGACAGGAGAAAAATGGCTAAATTGTCAACAGTGAATGGGAGTACAGGTGACATTAGCAGAACTGAGTATAGCTGGACACTGGTAGTACTGATAGATGATAGAAGCCACCACTTGAAAGCCCGGGCAAATTCAAAATAACACAGAATCACAAAAGTGACGCCCCGCGGTATGATCTTTTGCTCCCAAGCATCAAGAAAGTGGCGCCCCGCAGTTAAGGGGTTAACCATGGTTCCGGAGTCTCCGTCCAGTCATCTGAAAAAACACACACACACACACACACACACACACACACACACACACACACACAAAACGGAAGGGAGGTAAGACAATTGTAAATATTTGCTGTTCTCCAAAAACACAGTGTACAGTATGATTGCAGGCTGGGTATGACCTAGACAGGAAATTTAATTTTGATAATCATAGTCATAATCTCTTTAATACATTGTACTTTTTAATGTTCTTCCATCAGACGAAGTCTTTTAACACTGGAAAGTGCCATTGTAATGACAGGTTTAGTTGACGATATATCTATTCTACACTCTACATGTTCGAACAGTTGCACATCAGCTAAGTAAAACTGTGTAAAGGTAATATGCCTAACAAAGAAGACGTATTTTCTGTGGGAGATTGAGATGAACTGAACTTGCACAAAATCCAACAATGGATCGTTAAAATATCTTCGCATCACACCAGTCCTAAGTAAAATTAAATCGGCATATATTTAGTATGAAATGTGGATATTAGTACCCAAGTGGCGAAGGTGTGTGGCACAGTTTGCAAGAGTGATTGGCAAACTCTACATCCTGTGATTGCTTTACACTGAAGAAACAAGGTAGTGTGAATTGCTTACCAGATAATGAATAATCAAATAGTTTAATACTTCCCCTTACACATGTGATCGGTTTCTGATATACTTTGGGTGTCACTTGCCAGTATACTGTCATTATAATTGCATCTCATAAAGGAAATACCCCAGTGTCATTTTACTCTGTAATTTTTTTACAACAATTCGGTTATCAGCAAACTCAAGTAGGGCAGGATGGTGGAAACAGGGAGTGTAGGAGTGTGTGATGTTGACGTTTCTCTCCACTACACCTTGGAAACTTAATGTTTTCCCTTTCCGACCTTTTTTGATTCGCCAGAACTTTCCTGTCCTTGCCTTGCTGTTTTTCTGTTTGGTTGGACATGATTTTGTGTCCAAAGAGTGAGTATTCAAATACACTTTGGATGCAGTTTTACATTTAAAGAAATGGAAAGTGTTAATGACACCTGTAAAACAAGACATCTGTCCATTTCCATCATAATATGACCATAACATGCCAGGAGTAATATTATCTGTGTTTATATTATAAATTCTTTCACATCACTGTTGATCGCAAGTTATTACACAAATTACGAGGTTTGCCATTTAGACTGGAATTGTTGGATTTGAACATTCTTCTTATTATTATTATTTTTCTTTTTTTTTTTAGGGAACAAATTAATGACATACCTGTTTTACGAGGAGTAGGACTCGAAAAAAGTTGTCATGGTTATGATGCTCTGTCATCAACCTTACCAGCTCTGGGAGTTAAACCTTTTCAATGTCGAAGGCATCGGTCAACGTAATGGGCTCAAACTGCCGTAGGCAGAAATATTTTTAAATATCAAAACAAAGGATGGAAAAAAAAAAAAAAGTACTCTATGTACCAAATTACAGGTGTCCTCCATTCATAAAAAATCTGTAACAGTTGGATTTGAACAGTCATAGGTTGAAGTTTGGGAGGAAACCGCTCTGAGGAAGCGAGTTCCAAAGAGATGCAGTTCGAGGATTAAAACGAATTCTGGTAGGCAGAAGTTTTGCAATACGGCAGTGTTACAGTCCAGTCATATGAACTACGAGATGCCCGTGTAGCATGGGGGAATGCGTGGAGAGGTGGCACAATGAATGCAACTTCCTCTGAGCATTTGCCATAAAAGTGTCCATAAAATAATGCAAGGGACGCAACATTCCAACATGTTGGGGAGGTAAATCATTTGTAATAGCAGGGCTGTTAATAATTCTGACAGCATTGTTCTGAATTTTGTCCAGTTGTTTCAGTGCAACCTCTCCACATCCATTCCACAAGGGTGAGCAATATTACAGTTGAGAGTGAACATTACTCATGCAAATTATAGGTAACTGCTCATCAGTGAAGAAGTTACGGACTCGACAATTATCCAGTTTTTTTTGTAACGGTTTTAGCAAGTGAGCTAACATGAGAAGTCAAGCTGAGGGCACCGTTAAGTGAAACACTAAGAAATTCAATAAGTTTCGAGTTAGGAATATTAGTAGCACTGAAGGTAATATAGGAATCAGGCAATGTCTGTCTATAGGTAAATCGTATATATCTGGCTTTCTAAGTGTTAAGTGTGGCGATGTTATTTGGTCCCCATTCATTGATCTCAGAAAAGTCTTGATTTATGGAGACTGCTGTACTGAGTTGTTCGAGATGATTATGGGTGTTTAAGTGTGAATAAACTGTGAAGTGTTGAGTCATCTGCATATGAGTGGATGGGATTATGGGTGACTGAGCAGAGGTTATTAATATGAATTAGGAATAGGGTTTGAGTCAGAACTGATCCTTCTGACACGCCGGCATTAAGCAAGTGGGAATTGAAATATACGTCTGTCATGGGGGGCTTATAAAATATTGGGTAAATAACCAATTTAATGGAATGAATGACCAATAAATAGCCAATAGATCGCCACTGACACGAAGACTAATGACTTATGAAATGAATAATAAGTTTTCACTATATTCCGGCTTAATTCGCCGATTCTCTAAAGATGAGAATTTTCTAAACGCTCTCATCAGTACACAGTGGAGACTAATCCCTCACAAATGGTGAATTACTGATGCTGATGGCCTTTGAGAAAGTGTCCTTTCCCCTGACAATCAATAATTAATTCTAATAAAGACAGACTATTGCCGGTGCTAACTCCTGGCTGGTGCAAACGGATTTATGAATTAATAATTATGAAAGAACTTGCTTAACTACCAGTCGTGATTAGTAAAAGAAATGTTTGTGCAAACTGGGAGTAAGTAAATTAAGTAAGAACAATATGGAGAAATCAAACACAATTATTACATTTAACTGAGCTCAAAAAGAACTAAATCTATCAATCACAGCAAGAGAACTTCGTACGCTGTAAGAATCTCAAAGCAATTAAATTCAGAATCTCAAGTAAATTCACTCAATCTAGATAATACTCTTAAACCTAGAGAACAAAATAGATACTGTTAATTGGAGATGTGGAGTCACGGAGCTGTAGACTGGAGTTGCTGCTAAAAAACTTCAAGACGAGAAGGGTAATCTTTGACGATCTTCATTCCTGCTCCTCTGTTGTAACGTCCACATTCCCAGGGCTGCCGACGGAAATGGGCTATCTCCGGGAATCACAGACGATCCACAGATCGACACACAAGCTATCCGTCTCTCTCTCGCAGCCGTCCATCACTAAGTACTAACTACGAATACGATGAGTGGAACGGCATGGCGTTGCCGAGCTAAGACCAGCAGCTCGGGAGTAGACAAATCCTCGGGAATCCTCGCCGTGGCACGCATCCACCCTTCGGTGGTGTCCCTCTCCAACTAAACTAGGGATGGGCGTAATCAATCGTTTGTAATCAACTTCTTCGATTACTTCTAAAAAATATGCAGTAATCGATTTTTTATTCTAATCGATTACTTGAAACGATTACTGTAGGAGAATCGCATTTACTTTGGAGTTTATCAGAAAAATATTACTTTCTTTGAGAAATAAAAGAAAAAGTTATACGCTTTGAACGTTTTCTTTAATGCCACTGGGTGCAACAGCACTACTTTAGTTAGTCGGGCGCGAGCTGGAAAATGTAAACATCACATCCTTTCTCAGGCATACCATTTCAAAATGCAATTCTCTTGTGTTCTACGAAGTATTGTTTGCCAGATAGTGAGTATATTGCTGGTCAATACCCCTAGACAGTTGGCATTAGACAGGAATGATAAAACAACTACTCAGGTAGATCAGGATGAAACCACAATGTATTATAATACAGAGAGAGGGGAAGCAGGGCAGACGATACAAGGGGGTCAGGGGCTACATCAGGAGAGGGCAGAGAGGGGAAAGACCAGGCACTCAACAGAGGGTAGAGAACAGACTGTATACATCCTAGGAAATAAACTGACTGGGGTTAGCTGGATTAAAATACTTTTCCATAATATGCCGGTACTGGCTGTAAGAAATCATTGTAATCACTCACTAAATTATGCTGATAATGGGTATACCTGTGAACTGGCTGTAAGAAATTGTAACCACTCACTAGATTAGGCTGATAATGGTTTTAGAAACTCCAACAGGGTGGTGGCACGAATTTGTGTGAGTATAGTTACTGACTCATTACTGTACCTACCAGCAGTACCAGTAGATACAGTAAAGAATGGGGCCTTGACAAACAAAATAAAAGCCCAGATTCCAGCAATCGGAATGGTAATCGATTACTAATCGACTATTTTCCCTAAAGTAATCAGTAAACGTGATTACAAACAAATGGTGGTATCGTCCGCCACTAACTAAAACAATCTGTTCTCGTCCTGGTACAGAGGCATGTTCACCGGAAGTGGGCGTGGCCTAACTTCAACGTCAAAGAGGTGGGCCGAACTATATACACATGTAATAAATTCATTCAGTGAAGCACCACGTCAGTATATAAAGACAGTCACACCTAAAAAATGACAATTGTTCTGATATCAGTTACAATCGGAGTGCCGTCACAGGACGGTTAGCTTCGTGAACGAAATTTTCTGGAATTTCCCACTGCGTTCGTAGGATCGCACAATAATACAATGTTGCGAGTTCCCATAGTAATACAGTGTCACGAATTGGCATAATAACACGACCTCGCTAACTCGTGACATCTCGCTGAGATATGAGGAAATCAGAGGAACAAAAGGTGTTAGGCCATGATAAAGGAGTTTGGATAGTAGGGGAATGGTTCCACACACTGCCAAAAGCATTAGAAATATCAAGGGTTACCGCATGAGTTTCTGAATGTTGGTGAATTGACTGATAGATGGTATGGGTCAGGAGATTATCAACAGTGGATCTCTCGTGGTGAAAACTATACTATCAGAAATTAAGTTGTTGGAGTCAAGCTGTTTAACTATGTCCTGATTAATTACGATCTCAAATACATTACCAGGAGGAGATGTGATAGTTATTGGTCTGTAATCAGAGGGGTAAAATGAACTTCCTTTCTTCGGAACTGGGTGGATATTGGCCTCTTTCCAAGAATTAGGGAATGAAGAAGTAGGTATGCATAGACTAAATCACGTTGGTAGAACAGGAGCAAGTTCTGGGGAACACTTTTTCAAAACAATTGGAGCTTTGTTCGTTGGAAATTGCCTAAGATTGATTTTTATGTATATATCTAGCCTGTATTATAAGTGGGGCAGTTTCGGGAGAGTTGAGTTCTAGTGCAGGGACGTTCAGACTGATTTCCTCTAAGATAGAATTTCTGGCAAATGTAGGCTACTAGCAAGGATGTTCGCTTAACCATGTGGGTCATTAATAATGTTTCCATCGGAAGATTTTTGTGGTGGAATGAGTAATGACTTATTAAAGTTATTACAGAAAGAATTGAGAGCTGACAAGAATATTCTAATATCATTAGATAAGGTTGCCATACGTCCGGATTTTCCCGGACATGTCCCGCATTTAGGTGTCAAAATCTTTGTCCGGGAGGAATTATAAAAATTCTCCAAAAGTCTGGAATTTCAGCTTCCATCAATTTTCTCGAAATATTTAATATATTATTAAACTAATGACGAGAGAGAGAGAGAGAGAGAGAGAGAGACTTTGTTTTCGTCAGCTGGTAAGTGTTGCCAACTTGGCTGGTTTAGTGCTAGCACCCAGCTAAAATGTCCTGCCTCTTCCTCTTGTTCATCCACGATTCTTTTTTTTCTAATTAGTGCTGTAATAGCCATAAAATAAATGGTAACTGCAAACAATCATTGGCTTAGTTTTCATTTGTACACTGTAGCATTTGTTGTTCTCATGATCTTATCCTGCATCTAAGGTGCTGTTGCATTATACAGTCATAATCCTGTCAGTTCTGTACTTTGCTTATTTTCCAATATATTGTAAAAAGATTAAAGAAGGTGCTCCAATCGGACTGAGCCTGTGCAGGTTTAAATCCAAGGGATAGTTGGAGTTTATTGCTCACGTAATGCCACTCCGGGATGAGTGAGGCTGGCCACTCTCATCTTAAATGTCAGGATGATGGATCATGGATGGATAGATGGATGGATGCAGTACAGTTGCACTGATGTACAGTATATATATATATATATATATATATATATATATATATATATATATATATATATATATATATATATATATATATATATGGAGCCTCTGTGGTACAGTGGTAGAGTGTGTTTCGTACACGGGTGAGCCAGGGTTTGAGCCCCGCCAGGGTAATAAACTTTGGGAGTGTTCACCCGTCCACGTACTGCATTGGCGGACACCAGGGGTGCTGTGGTTGAACCAGTGTCGCTTACTATAAAGTAAGCTTGCACCCAATCGGCTTGCTCAGGCCGATTACACTTGGTTCACAGACTACACACACATCCAAAGCTACTACAATTACATTTACAAGCACTTCTCACCCTACATACAACCTCTACCAGACAGCCTAAGCCACTTGGTAGAGATACATTGGGTGTATCGTCCCGACTTCAGTCGGGATAGGCCGGTCCTGCAGTGGACACTCAAACGACTGATGAGATGATATATATATATATATATAAAAGGGTTTCATAATGCCACAAGCCCAAAGTTTGTGTTGGGGGGGGAGCATGGCTTTTAGCGAAGGCGTCCGGTATTTTGTTCGGATATAGCAACCCTATCATTAGAATTATTCAACAGTTTGGATGCTTATTTGTGAAGAAAGTTTGATTTAACGAGATTTATTACCGCTATTATATGGCTCCTAATAATTATAAATTGATTTAGTGATTCAGATTTGTTTTTTATTATAAGTAAAAGTTATATGCTAAGGACTTTCGGGTCGTTGCCCTGGTACAGTTGCTGTCAAACCATTTTGGGGAGTCCGATCTGTTAGTGAACTGTTGACGAGGTTGCTACATTACCGCCAAAGACTGCGTCGTGAAGCCGTGTAAATTTTGTCCAGTTTGGCAGTATGTCTCAAACCTTTATAACCTAAAGACACCACTGCCTGTGACAATGGCATTACGTTTATTTCTTAAATTACTATGCATTTAGACAGTTGTGTTCCATTACGGCTTTCTTTTAACAGATATATTTCAACTGTTCTACAGAATGTTAGTACATATGCTTTGAAACAGGTTGGTATTGCAAAAAATAATTTGGCCATCATAATGCCAAACTGATTTGCATGTTTTCGCAAATACAGGAGATAAGACAATGGACATATCATGTCTTCAGAAATAGATGAGACAAGCATGGAACATATTTGATAGTGGCACCCACCCCTGCCATATCGAAAGAGGAAAGGAATAATTATTTTGGTGGAGTTAGAGAGGTGAATCTTGTGGGTCACACCCTCTACGGGTGTAAGCTCTGATCTGGGTGAAGGTCTACAACTATGTACAATTTCTTGTGTCTACTTAAAGGCTATGACGTTGATACCCATGGCAGCAGCTCACCCACCCCGTGGGGTTGGCCACTGGGGCCGCACCCTGCCTTAAACGTGGCCGGGGTGAACGTTAACTAGTATTTAAAATTTCGTTTTCCCTCTTAAAAGCCAGGACCGTACATAATGGCTTTGGCCAGGACCTGCACATGGAGGGTGGACTTTGGTAGTCTCGCTCTGCCTAAAACGTGGCCCTGGTAAATGACTACCATTGCGAAAAATATGTTCTTAGGCCCTTTTGTGGGGGGGGGGGGAGACTAGGTGTCCCACATTGTCTGAAAGGTAACGGGGTGAACGCCTTCCAATACACAGAATTTCATGCTTTTAAGTTTAAAATTTCAGCCGTGAAGAACGACTTTGATAAAGACCACTGGGGCTCGGGAAGGGGGCGGCACTAAGGGAACTTATCATGCTTATAATCTTGCACAGGTGAAGCTCTACCGTTGTGCAAAAATTCCCTGATCCTAGATAAAAATCTGGCTGTGCCATACGGTTTCGGGTGGGACACCGGGGGACTGCCGTCCCCCTCCCTGCCTGATACCGGGCCCCGGGGGAGGTCTGTCATTCATAATGTCATTTTCCTAACGCCTGTCCCATAAAGCCCTGGACCCGGTTCTTTAAGACAGTAAGGAACAACCATAATTTTTACTGCCCCTGTAGGTTGGGGGGGGGGGGAATAAATTTGCCACCGAAACATGCTCTGTGGTATATCCATCTGTTTATTTACATTTTATTTTCTAACATTTGTGCAGTTACACCCAGCTGGAAAATATTCGAATACATATCTCCTCTATATATTGTTACGTGGAGAAAAGGGTGTAATTAACTAAACAATACATTTGCCGAGAGATATGTTATCCTTGGTATCATTTGAGAGACTACATTCCCCACACAACACATTTACTAGTAGTTGCGTTGTTCAAATTATCATTTAACAGAATTAAATTCGCCACGCAACACATTAACTCAGAGCTTAGTGGTTGGCTTTAACATTTAGCAGACTACATTAGCCAATAACATCATTTACTGGGAACTGTGTGGGTTTAATGGTTGTCTTTAAGAGAGATTTTTTGAACTGGAGATGGAAGATAACAACCTATATTAACCCCATCATTATTTGGGTGCCACCCTCCATGAAAAAAAAA
Source organism: Coenobita brevimanus (assembly GCF_032717465.1). Lineage (NCBI taxonomy): Eukaryota > Metazoa > Arthropoda > Malacostraca > Decapoda > Coenobitidae > Coenobita > Coenobita brevimanus. Next base: position 23,314,509 of record NC_137023.1, on the reverse strand, counting down.
AAAAGTCAAGTAGCAACAAAAATAAAATGAGAGATGTAGCAGGAGTTAATACAGTTATTTACAACTAGCAGAACAGGTACATACTTAACCCGCAGCATATCTATAACAAAGTGTTCCTTTGCTGAAATGACATGGCGTCAAAAGCCAATTAAGTAAACTCTTCGTCACTACGACAACGGGAAGTTAAAATGAGGTACAAGCGTATTTTGTCCTTTAGTAATGTCTATGCGGCCAGTGGGTTTTGATTCTGCCTGGCATTGCCGTGAAAAGCAGAGTAATTTAAGAAATTCTGAATTTATAGAACAATAAATAAGTCAAGCAAAAATTTTCTGTCTGAAGTTTCATATATCAAAAAGAGATGGGACTAGTATTATGCAGAAGGCAGCAACTTTGTCATGAACAATAGATTTCTCAAAGTAATTGAGTGCGTAAAAAAAAAAAAAAAAAAAAAAAAAAAAAAAAGTTAATCGGGGGAGACAGTGTGCGGGGTGGACACGCAACGACACAGAAACAAGCAAAATAAAAGGCCAGTGATAGCACACCGTCTCTCTCTCTCTCTCTCTCTCTCTCTCTCTCTCACACACGTTTACTTTCACTTGGTTAACCACAAACCCTTTTTGCACATAAACCAACACATTACGTTAACACGGCACGTTGTATATGGAGACGCATAAACTTACCTCGTTAAATAAAGCGTATGCTTACGTGTATAACTTCCTACTGGCACTAAGTGCACGCACATAAATTATAAACATTTATCTAATCTTATTTACATGCCTCACTGAACGTCCCACACAACATTTTTTTCTAGAGTACATACAGGACACTCTTTACATCTAGTTTGCTCGCTCATTACCTACAAAAGCAAACGTAGTCCCAAATATACTGTCCGCTTTAACTTTCCCCCAAACTGCCACTTCTTTCCGGACTGTTACAATAGATTCTCACTAGACTACGGTGCAACTCATGACACTGGGGAACGGGATATATGCTGTAAATGGACGAAAATTTCCATCAGGTTAATATGGACAGGTTTTACACATAGTTTGCGTTAAAACGATCGCCAGTGGGATTACATTTGAAGAAGTATTTGGTACGTAATAATGAAAGGATTTTGGTATTCTGTAAAAAAGAAATGCTTACTGACAGTGAAGAAACTTATCTGAATACAACACCTAATTATTAGCTGAGAACCGTCAGACATCCTCAGTTTTATTGTCTAACAGGCGAAGTAATATAAAAATACAGTGTCTAGGCTACAGTCAATAGCAGTCACATCACCATCATTCCAGCCTTATTCGCACCCATAAATGTGATGGGAATGAACTACTAATAGGAGCAAGGAATAATAAGAAAACAAAAGACTGAAAGGTGAAGAACCAGTTAATATGGCACGGAGGGAGTGGGTGAGAGATGATGGAGTTGTAGGAGGACAGAGATAGTATTGACTAAAATGTGGAAAAAAATAAGTGAGCTGGAAGAGGACACTGCGCGCATAGGAAGGCAGAGATGAATACTAGCCGACTCCAACGGGAGATAAAACTGAGAAGAACTACCGCTGCAATGCTCGGCCAAAATGAAACACACCTCCATTCACTTGTCATTCAAGACTTAAAAGTTCTCTGTTTCATCCCACAAGCAAAACATTCGACATTAATGTACTGAATGGGCCGATCTCGCAATGCTCGTTATGTTTGGGCATTAAAATTTACTATAAAGTTAGCCTATTCATTTAGTGCGTTGCTGTTTCTACACACCCATTCCATTCGACGTAGGGTTTTAATTATTTATTTCACCACGTCTACCATGGCGATTTATTTTGCTTATCACCCCTTTACTCTCTCAGCCTTTCATAACTTACTCTCAGGTGAATACTGTAAATCGTCTGGTGTCAGCTGGAGTACAGTCTACAGATGTCCGGATCTTGCATGGGTTAATGGTATCAGTGTTGACAGTCACAGGATGGTTTGCTTACGTTCAGGTGATAAAAATTGTCTGACGAACTTGAGCCGGAGTAGTATACTAGACTTGTTTCAGTTATGGGAGTCTTTAAGTAAAAAAAATGAATAAATCAGAGGAAAAAAAAAGTTACGAAATAGCAATAAGAAAACAGCCCATAGTCGGGTTGAGAGAGAGAGAGAGAGAGAGAGAGAGAGAGAGAGGCAGGGGGAAGAGAGGGAGGAGTAAGGTTCTGTTGATTCCCGCCACCGCCTCAACAAAAACCGTCCTTGATTGTACTTGCAGGCCCGACCCCGGTGAAAGAATCTGCCAGCCTTTGTTGGTCCTCTTTCGGTCTCCTTCCTTCCGCTAAAACTGCATACACACTTGCCAATTTTAATTCGCCACGACGAAATTTCTTAAACGACGGGAACATTTTGCAGAAAGAAAGGAAAGGGAAGGGGGGGGGGAGGAGGGGAGGAGAGAGAATGGGTCTGCAAATGGCGACTAAACGAGGCAAAGGCATCGCTAAGGAGAGTTAAATCCTTTGTAGTGTGTGGAGGTGTGTGCAAGAACTCGCGCGTGTGGCCTTGATAGAGAGAGAGAGAGAGAGAGAGAGAGATATTAAATTTTCTTACAAAGCAGGACTTAAAGTTATTGGTTCCTTACCTTTGGAAACGCACAGGCAGAGCACAAAAAGGGAGAGAGAGAAAAATAAAAAAGGAAGTAGGAGCATTCGCAAAATTAGCTAATGACAACGAATTTAATTTGCCAGCTGCCTCTCTTGATAGTTCTTACACTTTCGTGTCTTCTTTTTCCTGTTTCTTCATTTTTCCATCAAGTTTATTTCCGAGAAATTGGTTTAGAATGATGATGATGATGATAATGGTAGTAATGGTCATCCCGATGACGATGGAGAAGCAAACAACAATTGATAATGACGATGAAGATGAAGAAGAAAGATGATCTTGATGATGATAATGAACACCCGCTTCTCCCTACCTGGATTATGGTGTTGATGCTTATAATTCTGTTGCGAACGATAATACTCTTAGTCAAACAGTTATGAAACTTTGACATAATACTCTGAAAAGTTTGCTGGACTCTCAAGATCTACAGTAGTCGTCGTGTTTCGAAAGGCTTCGCTCACTGACTTGTTATTTACCGCAGTGAAGTGAACCTGTACTATATCCGACACCACATGTCCTGTGCAGCATGTTTACCTGGTTGCTGACCAAAATTAAACCGTTGATTCATGATACACAGTTTGTTATGCATTTTACTGTGGTGAGGCAAATGTAGAGGAAAGTTAATATTGGGACAAATTTTCACGTATTATTCCTCATGACTCTCACTTTGCTCCGCCATCTAAAATTCTTAGATGAAAGAGGCGTGGTAGCTTCCCTGGCCATCGATGATTCTCTGCGATGTGGTAAGTGAAGAAGGTAAGTGGTGGACATGCCCTATGTGTGAAGTAGACGGAATGGAATATTAGGCGAACTGTTATTGCTGTACTGTATATAAATTCGCCGTGAAGTTTTGCTTGTGCAGGATGAGTACCAGATCACTGACTGAAGTAAAACTGCTATTATTTTTCTTTTTGTGATGCAATTGTAGAGAAAAAGAAATATGCAAAGTTCCACTCATGAATTAAGGACTGGGACAGATAAATTGGTGATGTTTTGTGGCCAGACGGGTGCTGTTTCTCAGACCAGTTTTCCAACGCTTGTGATATCTCTTTTCCTCTCAGGTTCCTACCCAGTTATAACAGCAGGAATAAGGCTAAACTATATGAAAACGTTCATTTACATTTCTTCATTAAAGAATATCCTCCGTCAAAGCACACACACACACACACACACACACACACACACACACATCCTTAGCTTTGTATGCAGTGTGTTTAATGCCAAGCAACTTTATTCTCCTCAGAGAAACCTGCCTTCATCCAAGAAGGGTCACATATATATGATTCGGCTTCCAGAATTATATAACACTGCTGCTTAAACTATGAAGTGTCTGTTGCATTAGTGTAACTATATTTGTCAAGCGCGATATTTCTAGGGTATTCTCGCTGCCGCCATTCGATACAGTTATGTTTTTAGAGACGTTTGGCTGTGGAGGGGTTAAAAACAGTATCCATTTTCCCCTTCAGCTTGACGATGTCTCTTGTACTATTGTTGATACCACAACATGACATAATTCAGCTCAGGCAACTTTTTGCTTGGAACTGATTTACTGCGCACGAACTTGGATTGAGTCCGGCGACAGAAGATCAATCTGTTCCTGACATTTCCCAAATGCAACACATGTCTGAAGCTATGGCCAAAATCCCGTGGAGAACGTATTTAAGAATTTTACTTCAGAACACAGAGGCGTGTTGTTGCTCTCATGCATGGTTAAACTTGGCTGTAATGAGGTGTTGATTTGTGTGTGTGTGTGTGTGTGTGTGTGTGTGTGTGTGTGTGTTTGCAACTTCGAAAATTCCAGTCATGACTATCTCATTCCTATCCTTCTCTCAAGGAAGGCTGAAATAATAAAGGCAGTATATAAAACTCCTATTATCAATCATATCCCTACGGTGCTGCCAGCTCCCAGTGTGAGGATGAACAAAGACTCCGATCCCTACCCTCCCCGTCACTAACCCTTGAGCCTTTCAAACAATCAGTTACATTTTTCACTGCCAGTAGGGAATAGCGGTCTCACCCCCTCATCCTTCCCTATTAACCTCCTCAGTCAGGCATGTCACTCTTAAGCTGCATACAGTCCTCTGGCGGTGTGAGAGGCTGCACTGAGTAATGGCCTACACCGGAAATTCAATTAGTTATGAAGAAATTGCAGTCTTTTTGTTGTCTGATGTGTATTTTAATTGCAAATGGTAGGTGATCACTGATAGTGAGACAGAATTTCATATTGTGTCCACTTTAGAAACTGCCGGGTCGAAACTGCCATATCTCATCTTGAAAGCGGAGCTGTGACAAAAAGTTAACACTGGACAATGGTGTTAATTAGGAAAAAAATGCCAATAAAAGGATGTAATGCAACAGTATACTCTTTTTTTGTCACCGATTTGAGAAACAAGCTGCAATGGACGAAAATTTTCAATTTAACCTGGACGAACAGTGGCTCTATCCCGTTCCTCGTTGTCAAATATGAAGCATCTTTTTGTTACCATGTCTGACACTGCTACTCTTTTTCTGGTTCATGCTAGCATTTGTTATCCTTAACAAATTTCCTCCGTCACATTAGATCCGTCTCTCGGGTCATGCACTTAATCACAGCGTTATCGAGATAAAACAGTTGCCATATCTTTGTTTCTCACAAAATTCCGATTTTTTACTATCCTCCCACATATACTACAGTTATTCATGAAGTGTCTGTTTGTATTTGTTTCTGGCTGGCTGTCCAAGTTTGTAGAACCGCAAAATATTATAGTGACCTCCTGGATACAGCAGTGTGGGAGTGGTGCATCTCATCCCTCACCCGACTATCTAATTTAATTTATCACCAGTAATGTGCAAAAATGGTATACAGATTTTTTAGATTCAATGTCCATAGGTTGGTCATTTATATAAAAACACACCACGGAGTCACATATACACTGCAAATCATCACGGCCGTTGTTACCAACTTCAAAACTGAAGATAGAGCAATAAACATGAACACTCTCCAGTCCATTCAAACACCCAGATCTGAAACAGGGAGGCCAACCATGGATAATCATTTATGACAATCACTGGGTAGAGAATAATTATACAGACGTGAAAGCTCAGTAGCCATTAAGGATCTCACATAGATAGAGGTAATTTATTAAAAACCATTTCCATACACAAGTCATTGGATTTGTAAATAAACTTAGCAATGCATTATGTTTATAGCTGAAAGATTTTTATTTTGGCCACTGTTAGCTGACTATATTTGGGTGAGACAGGCTCTGTGGCACACAAATGTAAAAATTAAGATCATCTCACATGAGAATACACGATAGAGGCGTACGAGTTCCCCCAGATTCTTGTCATTTCCAGTAGAAGCAAACGTTACCCCTTTCAGTAAGATGTCGGTATTTAAATATTGTGCTTGCTACCCCCAGGTGGTTTATTCAGTTCAAACTAGACCTTCTATAGTGAAGGAGTTATTGAATGTTGCCATTAGCTCTCTCTTCACAAGATGTCATTTATATCTGAAGAAAATTGCGTGGCGACAGTATAGGGCTAAAAAAAAAAAAATCATTCTGAAGGGGTAAGATCGTTCTACTTGCTAAGAGATTTATTTTATCACAGTAAGTGTTTCACATATGTTAAAGGGAGGTAAGATTTCTCCCGGATACTTTATTGTCGCATGGCTTCACATATCAGAAAAAGGTGTTACTGTTAATTCCCTCATGGTCGAGACAAAGCAAGTAATCTGTTCCAGCTAACAACAGACGATATTATTAAGCTTAAAGTGAGGCATAGCAGCCTAAGAGTACGAGACCCTTCAGTACGATTGCTTCGACGTAATAAATGTGATAAATATCAGCAAAATATGAGGAACATGATGAAGTTGGTGTTAGTAACTTTTTTTAGGCGGCCTGGAAACTGATTCAGACCCAAATGGGGTCTTGCAAAGCTAAATTTTAATATCCTGATGGGTTGCAAAGAAAGTAAGTGCGGAATCCCAGACATGTGCAGTTGTTACTGAACATAAGTGCACCATCGGAAAAAAAAAAAAAAAAAAATCCCCTCTCCTGTCTTTCTCACCACAGACCGTGAACATTATTCGCTTGAATGCGAAGTAAACAACACTGATGACACTGACTTGTGGTCACTGTCAGACTCATCTGCTGAGTCTTAAAGTCCATGGTAAGAGAAGCGAGAGAGGCGGCAGGACGCTGGCTGGCAACTGGACGTCTAGACAGAAGAACGAGGTGAAAGAGAACGAGGTCAGAGAACCAAAGTCCAGGAGTGACGCACGTCCAAGGCAGCTGCAGCTAATGAAAGGACTGCTGCAGGCTCAAGAATAAAACAAAAGTTTCCAATTTCAGAATGTCTCAGTGTGTTCGTACCTAGAACAGAAACGAAACAAAAGTCAGGGCTGTAGATATGTCGGAGGCGTGTCATATTCTGGGTGAAGATCTGGTATTAGGATACATTGACAGTCTTCCTTGCTTATATGATGGGAATTAATCACAAGCTTCCTTCTTTTCTGAAACTGTTTTTGAGAAATAATAAAATACTGAAACTCAGTTATCCCTTCAGTAAAGTTACGTCTTTCCATCTTATTCTTGCTATTGCCAGACCCTTTCATATATGGCTTCTGATGCCAATGGGAACACCGCTCCATGCCCAGAAGTAAAACGAAGTATCGAATTTAGCAATCTCATTTAAACGACGTTTCTCATATTCTGTTACTGCGACCACCATATGTATTTTGTTCACCTTGGACAGACTTTCCGAAGAAGATGGTTTAGATACAGCCTACATCATCCTCTCCTCTACTGGATGCTCTCTTAAGTTGAACAAAATCGTCTGGATATAACAAGAGCATTAAAAAAAAAAAAAAATTTATTAAAGAGGTAGCCTAAGACTATTTTCTTGTGGGATGAAGAAAATTTGTCACTCGACCTTCTCACTGTCGGGTCTTAAACATATTATTCCTAGCAACGTCAGGCGTATATACATCGGATAATAGTAGCTCTATGAAACCTGAGGGTGATATTATTGGTGCAGATCACAATCTCAAGTTTAGAACCATTCTTGTATTCATTTCCTGCATCCTCATTATTCAGTTCAAAGTAACTGTACAGTAGAAGCCTGAAAGTGATAATATTATGCTTTTTGTGTCGTGACTTTCAGTGGGAGGAAATAAAATGGTGTTTAAGAAATGGTAGCGTTTTCCTGTAGTCTGAACAACAGCTGGAGCTCTGCTGTGTGTGTATTTGTGTGTGTGTTTACGAACCGATTGAAAGAACACGTACAGAAGTACATGGTAATTAGGGTCCTTATAGGGATTCATTAGAATGAAGCACCACGCGTGTGAAAATATTCATAAGCTAAAGTGAAGCACTAAATATGGCTTCGTTTGAAGGAATCATCATACATCTGAAAATTCTTGGACACCTGAAATGAGGCATCATGTGTGTGAAAAGTCTTGGAGAGGTAACGTGAAGCACCATGTGTGGTAAAATTCTCGGAGAGCTAAAGTGAAGCACCGTGTATGTGAATATTCGTAGTGTGCTGAAGTGAAGCACCATGTGTATGATAATTCGTCGAGAGCTAAATTGAAGCACTGAGGGTGTTATGAATCTTCGAGAGCTAAAGTGAAACACCACGCGTGTAAAAATTCTTGGAGAGCTGAGTGAAGCCTCATGAGTGGGAAAATTCTTGGAGAGCTATCGTGAAGCATTAAATGTGGTTTCCATATAACCACTGTGTATGTGAAAATCCTAAGGAATGAGTGACTGACGGGGCCACTCCTAAAGATGCTCCCACATCAAAAGCAATGCCCCATCTCTGCATTTATATTCAGTTGAAAACAACCGTTTCAATACAAGTCTTCTACATTATATTCTTGCTACTACCACTTGCTTTTACTTAGACTGGGAATGTGCATTACTAAAGAAATTTATATATCGAGAACCCGTCAGCTTGAACATTTTCGTAAGCTTAAAAAAAAAGTCTAAAGGAAAAGAGTAGCTGAAAAAGACGAAACGACGGTCAAAGGGATAATATTTGCAGTACGATGTAACTCCGCTGAAGAAAAGATAGAGTTCCAGGTGAGCCAAACATAGTCACGACAATGGTACTGCCTCCTTGTAAGACGAAGAAAACCTGGATTGCTAACCATGTGTGTGATATCGCTGAGAGAGAGAGAGAGAGAGAGAGAGAGAGAGAGAGAGAGAGAGAGAGAGAGAGAGAGAGAGAGAGAGAGAGAGAGAGATCTGGCAGGTAGTAATAGAGGAGAGGAGAGGGTTTGGGTGGAGTGGAGAATATGTTTGATGATGGAGAGGTCAGATTATGGGACAAAGTACCGTATTGGACGGAAGAGGGGAAGTTGGAGAGAGAAGGAGGAGAAGGAAGAAGAGCAGGAGGGAGAAAGAGAGGAGAAGGAGACATGTTGGGAAGGAGGAGGATGCGGAGGAGGAGGAGGTAGTACTAGGAAAGAGACAGAAAGACGAAAGAGAAAGCGAAGAAAGGAAGAAGACAAATGTGAGTGGAAGAAGAGAGTGAGGAGCAAAAGAGAAAAGAAAGAAGAATGCAATGCTCAGAGGAGGAAAAAGGTAATGAGGAGGGAGAATGATATGAGAGGATAATGCTGCGAGAGGAAAAGAAAGAAGAAGGCAAAGGATGGGAGGGAGAATGGAAGGAGGTAATGCTGGGGGACAGAGAGAGAGAGAGAGAGGATAAGTTAATGCCGGTGGGGGAGAATGAAAGTGGAAAGAGAACGAGAGAGCAAGAGGGAAATGTGGAGGAGACGCCAACGCTGGCTGGGAGAAAGGGTCATAGAGGAGGAGGAGGAGAGGCGAATATTAGGATGGATGAAGAAAGCTAAAAAAAGCCAATCCAGGGGAAGAGAAAGACAGAAGGAGGAGGAGAAGTGAGAGGGAAAGAATGCTGGAGAAAGGGAACAAGCTCTGGAGAGGGAGAGGAAGAAAAAAGTGAGAGGAAGCCAGCACGCCCGCTTGCATATTGATAAAGAAAAAGACTGAGAGAGAGAGAGAGAGAGAGAGAGAGAGAGAGAGACAGACAGACAGACAGACAGACAGACAGACAGAGACAGAGACTGAGAGACAGAGACAGACAGACAGACAGACAGATAGACATAGAAAGACATCGTAACTTATGGAAGTAATGATGAAAGAGTGGTAAGGTGATATCGTGAGGGACACAGAACTATAAGAAGCAGAGAGAGAGAGAGAGAGAGAGAGCTGCGGTGGGGAGGGGGGGTGATGATGGAAGGGACGCGATGTGGACCCGCGAGAGTGGACACACAACCTTAGGAAACAAGATGGTAAATGATGGAGAAGGCGGGAGGTGACACGAGAGGCGATGTCTGATGGTATTAGGAGGCTGCATAGCATTTTGTCATCCTGTTTTTCCCTTGTAATATGCCACCGTAACTGTCTTAGGCTTCAGAAGTACTCATATGAAATTCAATCCTCAGGCGTTAGCTGGAATGCTAAAGTTGTACTTATCATGTGAGAGTGTATGGAAGCAGTATTATCACCCTTAGGCTTCGATTCTCGCTCTCAAATAAGTAAATTGTCTGGCGTCAGCTGAAATTGAGTGCCGGACTTGTTTAAAGTAAAAGATCGATGTTCTCTTTAAGTTATAAAATGGTCCAGTGAATTCGCAATAGGTGACACTAATGTTTTTATCTGGCTACAGAACTGCATCGCCAGTGTCCTGTGCTTCGACACCCAGAGAGTAAATTTGAAAGCCCATGGAGAGATGAGCAGGAAGATCGATAGTACTTTTGCTGCCGATCGGGCTGCCTTCATCCTGCCGCACCACCCACTACCATTCCATCCCGCCACACGAGCACCTTCGTTTTCTGTCTGTCACATCAAAATTCTAAATGATATCTTCCCTTCGCAAACATCGCCTGTCATACAACGCAGGTGTTCACAAGTATACTTTGTCCCACCCTGTTCCTATCACCATCCACCATCGCAGCCTGTCCCGACTCATTCTCCCTACTACTACACCCATTTTTGCTCCCTCCCCCCTCCATGGAATTTGTAGAAGAAATCTATGACTTACAATTTACCGGCTTACGTACCGGTCGCACCTTCACGGGATACACTTCACAGGACGTGCTCTGCCTCCCACCATCGTCCCAGCCACTTCCATCCACCCCGGTTCACACACTCCAGTCAGGCCTAAAACATCTGATTCTAAGAATCTCATAGTACCGAAGGGATAATTTTTTGTCTCACGCCTTCATAACGATGAACAGAAGCGCTGTGTATTGAGATGATAAAGATAAATAGACCTACATAAAACTGAAAAATAGGAACTTTCTAATTCAGTAGGTTTGGTGGGTGACTGGAGCCTTCCTGCTTTGCTATCTTTATCGTCGACTCACAGAGTTGTTATGTCAGTTATAGCCTAACCTATAGCAAACATCCTTGAAAAGTCCGAGTGTCTCGTTGTTTGTTTTCCTTTGTACTCTTTTGTACCACAGATCTCATTGATTTATTAGTGATTGTCACGAATTCGTGCGAGCGTATATATATAAATTCGTGACATAGTGCTTTGATGAGAAAACCATGAACTCTAGTGGAATTCCCACTGGGCATCACTCAGTTCAACCATCCTCGTATTCACTTCCGTGGGGATGGTTTTCAGAACATTTGTCACCGTTTCACAAGTGACCATTCTTATCCACAACATGAGTGCTTTCACCGAGTGATTTATTGTGTAGTGGATGTTGGAGTGGCCCTGGTGAAAGAGGATAGTGTCTGGAAACTCCCTGTCCTGTTGTTTGCAGATGATACTGTGTTGTTGAGTGAAGACGAAGGAGAGCTGCAAGGCTTGGTGGATGAGTTTGGGAGAGTGTGTAAGAAATGGAATCTAAAGGTGAATGTAGGGAAGAGTAAAGTGATGGTCTTTGAGAGAGGTGAAGTCATTGAATGTACAGCGAGGTTGGATGGTGAGAAATTGGAAAATGTGAGTACGTTTAAGTACTTGGGTAGTGTGATGAGTAAGGATGGAGGTTTGGAGGGTGAAGTGCTTGAAAGGGTACAGCAGGGAAGAAAGGTTGCTGGTTCCTTGAAAGCAGTGATAAGAAACAGGGGAAGTGAGCATGGAAGTGAAAAAGTTACTACATGACAGTATTGTGATACCAACTCTAACGTATGGACGTGAAGCTCGGACGTTGTTGGAAGGACACACGTCAAGAGTAAGAGCAGTGGAAATGAGTTATTTAAGAGGAGACTGTGGAGTCACGTGGAGAGACAGGCTGACGAATGAGGATATAAAGGAGCGTTGTGGTGTTGATGTGGATGTGATAGGTAGCGTTATGAGGAACACACTGAGGAGGTTTGGCCATGTGGAGAGGATGGAGGGTGAAAGACTGACGAAGAGAGTGTATGTGAGTGAGGTGGAGGGGGGAAGAGGGAGAGGGAGGCCGAGAATGAGATGGAGGGATGGGGTGGAGAGGTATATGAGAGAGGGGGGTGTGAGTTGGGAGCAGGGCAGTGAAATGGCAGGGGACAGGGCGACGTGGAGGCGATTTGTTTGTGGCCACCCCAAACGGTATTGAGGCGTCTGGCAATAGATAGATAGATAGACTATATCGTTCATGTTCCTTCCGTTGACCGTTGAAGTTAGGCCACTCTTACTTCCTGCAAATACGGCCAGCTCGTACCTCCCTTTCGAGTTTGAATTCAGTCAGCTCGGGATCGTCGCGAGGATAGGATCGTTTTGTGCCCAGCGTAGAGCAGCATCTCTGTTGTACAGTGAATTCCTGAATCTCCACCTAGACAGTGATTGGCGAAGCGGGCTTGGAGTGAATAGCAGCGTTGGTGTTCATCACAGGCACCCAGACTTTCGTCTCGGCTGCCCTCCACTGACCAGTATTTCTGTTCGTTTTCTAGGCTTAAGTTTAATTCGCTTTTGAATGAGCGAGTGAGTGTATTCTCTTGTCATTTGAATTCATGAGTCCCCTAGCAACCATGAAATTCCCCTTTTGAATTTATTTTGAGATTCATATAACGTAAATTTATTTTGTTGTAATAAATAAATTTACAGTTCTTTTTTTTGAGCTTAATGTAATTAGAGACGTGTTTTATTTCTCTACATTAAGCTTATTTTAGTTGCTGCTCCTAGTTTGCACAAACCCTTTACAATATTCATAACTGCTACTTAGGCCAGTTCCTTTATATCAAACTTAAATCCGTTGTGCCGGCCAGGAGTTACGCACCGGCAAGAACCTGTTTATTATTATTAGCATTAGTTATTGATTGTCAGGGGTGGAATCACTTTCTCGAGAGGCTAACAGTACTACAAACAGCACACGTGAGTAATTAGTCTCTGCTGTGTACTGTTGAGAAAGTTCATAAATTCTCGTCCTTAGAGAATCGGCGAAGTAATCCGGCATAAAGTAAATCTTAATGCTTGATTTTCACAAGTCAACTCCTTGTCTGTATTTTCAAGTAACATTTAGCATTTTTAATTCTTACATCCACATTCCCCCCCTTGACATCTGGCGACCTCATTCCAGGATATTAACTCCTAGCTCTATAGTTATTAACGAGATAATACTCTCTCACTCACACCTAGGTATTTATCATTAAAGTCTAAAGGCACTATCTTAGTGGTGGTTATTGATTCATTTCTATTAATTTTACGTAACATTTTTCCCAGTCAGTTGCATTTATTTTTTCTTTCTTTACCAGTTTAACTAGATAAATCTTGTCACCACCAACCTGTGCCTATATTCTTTACTTTTGATTATTGGCATTTCTCTGCAAAATAGCAGTCAGTATTCAGTCTTTAGTCTACTCAGCCTTAGTTGAGTTAGCATCATGGCTACTAATATATTTGTACAGGAAGCCAAAGATATGGGGCTTACCGACCCCCAGCAAATTAAAGAGTATGTGCTCTCACAGTTTAGTTACGAACAGAAACGTGAGATTGATGCCTGTGAAGAGCATAGAATTCAACATGAATACGAGCGAGAACAACGTGAACACGAGCGAGAACAACGAGAGAGAGAACGAGAACACGAACGTGCCGAGTGCCAGGCAGGTGAGAAACATGAACTTGAGATGCTGAAGCTCAAGTGAGACTCCTTGGCTTCAGACACATCTGGTGCAGCTAACCCAAGCTCCATGAGCACCCTCCCTGCACATGTTCTGGCGACCCCATGCATCAAGCTTCCTTCATACAAGGAAGTCGAGCGAATTGAGCCATTCTCAGCTCGTTTAGAAAACATGGCTCAGCTGTACCAGCTGGATGAGGCAACTAAGTGGCTCCAGTTTCTTAGCTTGTTTGAGGGCCCTGCCCTCGATATTCTCCACAGAATTCGTGGAGACAATCTCACGTATGAGATGATGAAGGCTGTACTCATCAAAGCGTATGGTCTCACAGTTGATGATGCCAGGATTCAGTTTATGAGGGCGTGTCTACAAGAAAAGGAGACTGCTGTTCAGTTTCTTGATTGGCTTACTGCTTACTTAGATGAGTGGATGGAGAAAGATGAAACTTCTCCCATGCGAGAGGGGATAATTGACCTTATGCTGTGCATGCAGCTGGAAAAGTCGTGGCCTGCTGAGCTTACGGCTCAGCTTAAGATCTGCCAGGTAAAGGATGCCAGCCAAATGGTGGAGAAGGCTGATACATTCTTCACTGCGTACTTGTATCAAACTCGTTAGCAACACACATGGAACAGGACAGGTGACAAACCTGGGAAACCGTCTCAGACAGAACCCCAGCATCAAGGCCGTTCTCAGAATAATGGCGAAGGTCCAAACAAACTGCAGAAAAAGGACCAGGGGCATAATACCCTGAAACCTGAGTGGAAGCGGTAAGACAAGTACCCTAATCAGTGTCAGCATCAGCCATGCAATCAACTGTCGGGACTATCCTTTTCAGCACCAGCCCCGGGGTATCAGAGGGAGGAGGCAAACGCAGCCTTCATTCCTCAACAGCAGTACAGTGGTGTAGTCCCTAGCAGCAGAGGTGCTTCCCCACAGTTCACTAGACCCCCAGCGACAGTGAACTCTCTGCCACAGGTGGTCAACGCTCTATCTCCCCAGACAGTGAGTACGACCCCTCAGGTATCTAATTCTCAGGGCACCATGTTTGCTGCATCATTCATTCAGCAGCCTCATCAGTGGCTGGGTGCTTCCTCCACCGTCCCTCCTACAAGTAACTATGCCTTCCTTGTTCAGCCAGGGTTTGTGGGAGGTGTTTTTGTAAAGGTCCTGAGAGACAATAGTTCCTCAGGTTGCTCTGTCAGGCAGAGTCTAGTTCGGCCTGAGGTCGGCAGATCCAAGCTCAGCTTATTGATGGATCAGTGAGATTGTTCCCTGAGGCACGTATCCAGGTAGCATCTCCATTTTACACTGGTACGACAGCCGCAGTTATCATGCCAGAGCCTTTGTTTGACCTAATAATAGGCAACATACCAGGTGCCAAGTATAGCTGTAACATAGCTGATGCAATTCAGACTTTGGCTGCAGTAACACGAGACATGGCCAAGGCTCCGAACTGTGTCACTCCTGTGACCATTGCATCACCGCAAAAACTAATTTGTAACCAAGATGTTGTTCAAGAACAACATCCTGACCCGACACTTGCTGCGGTGCTGAAGAAACAGAAGGGTAGAGTGATTAAGTATTCACGGGGAGGCCTAGCCAGGTTCCTTCGTAAACAAGGACGGCTCTACCATGAGTCACGAACACCCCAGGGCGATGTTCGACTGCAGTTCGTCGTTCCTGATAAGTACCGCCAAGCAGTGTTAGAATGGGGTCATTGTTCAGCCTTAGGTCACATCGGCAAAAGGAAAACCCAGGGCCGTATCCGTGCTGACTTTTTCTGGCCAGGAATGGGACCGGAAATAGATAGTTTTGTGCGTTCCTGCAATGTGTGTCAATGTACCATGAGTCAGGGATGTGTCCTTCCTGCGCTGTTTGAATCCACGCCCATAATCTCTGAGTCAGTTGAAAGAGAGGGCAGTGGTAATGTGGGTGCAGACCTGATGTCTCGCCTGCTAACTGATAACTAACACTGGCAACTGTTGTTTGCTGGGTTCCCTAAGACGGGCATCCTCAGAGATTTATGCAATCCAAGGACCAGCCTGGTTCCCAGTTAATAGTGTATCAGAATACCTGACATCTCACCCGTTGGTCTCACAGGACACATTATGTCCAGGACCTGTATATATATATATATATATATATATATATATATATATATATATATATATATATCTATACCGTAGGTTAAGGGGGAAGTTCGAGAACCCCACAGAGGCAATCCGAGGCTGTGTTTGAATTACCTTGTGGTGTCTCGAGTTGTGGGCCTCTCTGAGGATTTCCAGAGAATGCACATTATCCACATGAGTGTTCACACCCACGGTGGGTGTTAAAATGTGACCTGCCCGAGATTGTGTAGTGATTCTCAGCTTGCCGTTATTAATCGTAAGTGTAGTGTAGGTTTAACCAGTAAACTGCCCGTTCTCAGAGATTTGAGCAATCCAAGGACTAGCACGTTTCCTGGTTAAAAATGTAGGTTTAACCAGTAAACTACTGGCTACCCTAAGAGATTTATGCAGTTCAATGACTAGTATCTTTCCTGATTAAGAATCTAGGTTTAACCAGTAAGCTACAGGGGTCCTCAGAGATTTGAGCAATCCAAGGACTAAGTTTCCTGGTTAATAATGTATCCATTAACAAAATAATAGTGTACTTTTTGTAACATAAGTACTGACTACTAGGCAGAGAGGGAAACTGTAATAAAAATTGTTGCACTGACACGTTTGATGCTCCACCTTGATTGATTTCACAGGTACAGTTGGCGGGTGTAGCAGTTTTGTTGTGCAGATCAGCTGATCGTCTCTGCCGCATGCTACCACCTCTTCTCTTCTGCCTCACTGTTTCTATTTACTATTGATTTGTATTAGATCATATTACATGTAGGCACAGTTACACCACAAAAAGTCACAGCTACACCGTGTATTACATACATCACACTACATAACAATTAGTTGTTAATGTAAATGTAGCGAACTTTTTGCACAGTCGTCATGGAGTTTTTTCCTTAAGCTTGCTTCTATTAACATAAATACGAGTTTTTTATGCTCATGGGCGACAGTGATTTTCTCCTGTAGCAGGATAGTACACACACTACAGTGTGAATCTTGTGTGACTGAGTTAGGATGTATATATGTATATTGTAAAATTTTTCTGAAGAAAAATTTGATTTTGATGGGGCGTAATGTCGCGAATTCGCGCGAGCGTAGATATATAAATTAGTGACATAGTACTTTGATGAGAAAACCACGAACTCTAGTGGAATTCCCACTGGGCATCACTCATTTCAGCCATTCTCGTATTCACTTTAATTGGGATGGTTTTCAGAACACTTGTCACTGTTTCACAAGTGACCATTCTTATCCATGACATTAGTGCTTTCACCGAGTGATTTATTGCGAGCCTATATCGTTCACCTTCCTTCCGTTGACCGTTTAAGTTAGGCCACGCTTACTTCCTGGGAATACGGCCAGCTCGTACCTCCGTTCCGTGTTTGAAGTCAGTCAGCTCAGGATCGTCACGAGGATAGGATCATTTTGTGCCCAGCGTAGAGCAGCGTCTCTGTTGTACAGCGAATTCCTGAATCTCCACCTAGACGGTGATTCGCCGAGCGGGCTTGGAGCGAATAGCAGCATTGGTGTTAATCACAGGCGCCCAGACTATATAGTTTTGGCTCCCCTCCACTGACCAGTATTTCTGTTCGTTTTTCTAGGTTTAAGTTTAATTAGCTTTTGAATGAGAGAGTGAGTGTATTCTCTTGCTATTTGAATTCATGAGTCCCCTAGCGACCATGAAATTCCCCTTTTGAATTTATTTTGAGATTCATATAACGTAAATTTATTTTGTTGTAATCAATAAATTTACAGTTCTTTTCTTTGAGCTTAATGTAATTAGAGACGTGTTTTATTTCTCCACATTAAGCTTATTTTAGTTGCCGCTCCTAGTTTGCACAAACTCTTTACAATATTCATAACTGGTACTTAGGCCAGTTCCTTTGTATCAAACTTAAATCCGTTGTGCTGGCCAGGAGTTACACACCGGCAAGAACCTGTTTATTATTATTAGCATTAGTTATTGATTGTCAGGGGTGGAATCACTTTCTCGAGAGGCTAACAGTACTACAAACAGCACATGTGAGTAATTAGTCTCTGCTGTGTGCTGTTGAGAAAGTTCATAAATTCTCGTCCTTAGAGAATCGGCGAAATAAGCCGGGATAAAGTGAAACTTAATGCTTGATTTTCACAAGTGAATTCCTTGTTTGTATTTTCAAGTAACATTTAGCATTTTCAATTCATAAATTCACATTCCCCCCCGTGACAGTGATGATCTTTACCAATCAGTAGGTATGACCTCAATCGATCTGTACAGATGTGACTCAATTTGATGGGGCCTTATATGCCCAAAAAGATAAAATAACAGACTGAAAGAGGCTTCAGCTAATACCTAGCATTTGAACATAGCTGAGATGAAATGTACCTGCAAGACTGACTCTAAGCAAATATATTTTGCTAAGAAATAGCAAACATTTCATGAAGGAACCTGAAGTTGTCTGAATGACTCTAAAAGGCCATACTGAACTACACTCACTTGACTGGAATGGTACTGAAAGTCCCACTGAACATGAGGGGATATTGATGAATGCGGCTGGAACTACTTGAGATTCAAATGACACTGAATAATCCTGAATGTTCCTGAGTTTACCTGACTGTACCAGGATGGGTCGTGGGGTTTGGGGATCGGGTATGGGAGCTACTGTACATGAGCCTAAAGTGGCCTAATTGATTTACAGTTAGACTATTTCATCCCAGTGGACCTGAAATGACCATAAACTACATGAACTTATTTGATACTAGATCGGAATGAATATGAATAGACCTGAAGTGGACTGAGCTGACCCCTGGGCTACATCGTTCCTGACTAGGTCCTCTGTCTGATGACCATGGATGGAGAGGACTATGGTGGCAAGGCGGAGGTAGGCGGTCAGTGAACGTGCTTTCCGGACATGGCTTGCAAGAATACTAAAGAGTAAGTGTAGAAATAAGGGGCAGAAAGAAAAGGTGAAAGCTATTCTTGCACCTTGATAGTCCCATGTATACCATCTACCAGTATATCTTTGAATATCAACATAGTTTGCTAAGGTAAAATACAAGAGAATGTTAACCTGTCCTACAGTGAATTACACTACAAAGCCAGCACTGTTATGAAGCATCCTGAGTCCACGGGCATACAGTCCAAAGGAGAAAGAGAGCCAGGTTAAAAACGTCAGAGTTTGAGGGAAGGAAGGAAAGGAGGGAGGGAGGAAAGAAGAGGAAGAGAAGGAGAAAAGAACAGAGGAAGTGAGGAAGGAAGGAGGGTCTCTCTCTCTCTCTCTCTCTCTCTCTCTCACACACACACACACACACACACACACACACACACACACACACACACTGTACTTGCCATTTCACTCATTTTCTTCCTAAATGTACTCAATTCCACTAACGGTGGAATTGAGTACACTTAGGAAGAAAATGAGTGAAATGGCAAGTACAGTAGTCACCCGCGAGAGTGTTATGGAAGAGTTCAAAAATGACACAGACAATTAGGCAAGTAAGCAGTCTTATAGACCAGAGCAGTGATATTGAGGCGAAGATAACACAGGTGAATGAAGCTGTGCAAAACTACAAAAATGATGTGGAAACCGCGTATGCTGAAATGGTGAAAGTAAAGAAAGACTTAGAAACAAGGGTGGAGGAAAAAAGCATTAAACAGGAAGTGAAAAGAATAATCCAAAACAATCCAAAGTTAGTCAGAGATTCGGTAGATATAAACAAATCTATAGTAATCACTGGTACAGAAGAGGAAGAAGTAAAAAACAAGATCACAAGAGACAAAAAGGAGATGGCAAATGTAATGAGCTTACTGAAAGAAGTATCAGAGGAAATCTGTAGTAAAGACATAGAGGAACACCAAAGGTTAGGGAAATACGAGAAAAGAGGGACAAGACCTCTAAAGGTGACTTTCCAGAGTGTAAACACTGTGTAAGAGATACTAAAAAATGCAAAGAATCTTATGGAAAAAGAGGAGTTCAAAAATGTATGGATAAAAAGATGCCTAACACAAGAGGAACTGGAATTACTGAAAGAGAAAAGGGAGGAAGCAAAAACAAAAAATGAGGGAAGATCAGAAGAGAAGAAGAATTTTTTTTTTACAAAGTAATAGGATTGCAGGTACGAAAGTGGTACACAAACAGGATGGAATAAAAAGGAGGAAGGTAGTAAAACCATGTCATGACAAGTATATAAACAATATGATAAAGTTGATGTACTCAAATGTGGATGGAATGGTATCTAAATTACTAGAGATGAATGATTATGTCAGAGAAAATGAACCACAAATAATATGCCTAACTGAAACAAAATTAACACCAAGGATATCCAATGACATACTAAACTTAGAGAAATACAATATATGGAGAAGAGACAAATTTAAAAAAAGGGGGAGGAATTATAATATTAACTAAGAAAAATCTAAAAGTCAATGAAATAAAACTAGATATACCATCACAAGTAGAACTGATTGCAGTAGAGATCAACACATTTGAAGGGAAAGTAATTGTAGCCAATTTGTACATGCCACCCAGATCAACACATGGGAAAGAGTTGAATATGAGGACCTGGCAGAGAGTACAATTCAGAGTTTAAGATCATTACTACATAAAATGGAAGAGAAATCGGAAAGAATGATACTAACTGGGGATTTTAATACAAATATAAATTGGAATACTCTAGCTATAATTAGCCAAGAAAGCTGTTGGGACCAAACCTCCTGGATCTCGTGCAAGAGTTTTTCCTAACACAACATGTGCGGGAAACCACCAGAAAAAGAGGACTTGATGTACCTTCAGTGCTAGATCTAATATTTACTAGGCAAGAAAATGATATTGACAGTTTAATATATCATCCTCCACTCGGCAAAAACAATCATGCAGTACTAATTATAACTTCAGGATAGCATATGACATAGTTAACAGCAATGAAAGTTACAAAAAGAGCCTAAACTATAAAAAGGGAAATTATTAAGACCTAAAGAAGTATTTCTTAGAAGCTGATTGGGAAAATGAGCTTAGAGGACAAGATTTAAATGCTGTATATAAAAAATTCTGTGAATTTTATGAAATAGGAGTCCAGAAGTACATCCCACAGCACAAAGAAGCAGATAAGAAAATACAGAAATGGTTCAATACAGAATGTAAAAAATCAAAAGAAAGATTTGTTGTGGAATAGATACAGAAGACAGAATAGTGAAAGGGCGTATAATAATTACAAACAGGCAAAAAACGATTATACAAGAATAAGGAGGGAAGCCCAAAAACAGTTTGAGGAGGATATAATAAATAAAAGTAGTGATCAACCAAAGCTGTTTTACAGCTACATCAGAAGCAAAACCAAAGTAAAAGATATAATACAATCCATTACGGACGAGGGAATCACTTATACACAAGAGAAAGAGATTTGTGAAGCACAAATAAGAATTTCCAATTAGTTTTTACAGAAGAAAAAAATTTTGAGAGGGACTATGTGGAACATGCATGTTCACACATACTACCAGATATACAAATAGCAGAAAAAGTAATACAGGAGGAATTAAGTAGATTAGACAGAGGAAAAGCAAGTGGTCCTGATGAAATTTCATGTTGGGTACTACGAGAATGTGCAAAGGAGTTAAGTAAACCATTATTTTTAATTTTCAAGAAATCCTTGAGTCAAGGTAAACTACCTGATATTTGGAAAAAAGTAAATATTGTCCCTTTATTCAAGAAAGGAAATAGACAAAATCCACTCAACTACCGACCAGTATCACTGACCAGTGTTGTAAGCAAGGTATTAGAAAAGCTTATAAGAAAAGCTTGGGTAAATCATCAAGAACACAGTATGATAACAGAAAGACAGTTTGGTTTCAGAAAAGGAAAATCATGTGTTACTAACCTGTTGAGCTACTATGACAGAGTAACAAACACAATACAGGAAAGAGAAGGATGGGTGGACAGTATCTATTTAGATTTCAAGAAAGCTTTTGACACAGTACCACACCAAAGACTTTTATGGAAACTGTACCATCAAGGAGGAATTCGAGGCAAACTGTTTTGTTGGATGCAAGACTTTCTCATAAAAAGAGAAATGAGAACAGTACTAAGAGGAAACTACTCATCATGGAAAGAAGTGACTAGTGGAGTACCACGGGGTTCAGTGCTGGCACCAATCATGTTTTTAGTGTATATAAATGATATAAACAGTAACACTGGAAATGAGAGCTATTTGAATATGTTTGCAGATGATGCAAAAGTACAAAGGAGAATTACTAACACAGACTCTTGTAAAGAGCTACAAGAAGAATTAAGTAAACTTCATGAATGGAGTAGTACATGGCAAATGGAATTCAGTGTGACATGTGTCATGAAATCAAGTTTGGTAAAAGTGGAAAAAGACCTGATTGGGATTATAAGTTAGGAAATAAAACCCTATACACATCAGAAAGAGAGAAGGACCTAGGTGTTATTATCAATAACAGACTATCTCCGGCTGACCACATCAGCGAGAAGGTACAGAACATGTATACACTGCTTGCAAATATGAGAATAGCATTCACATACATAAATGAAGACATGCTAAGAAGGATAATAACATCATTCATTAGACCAACCCTGGAATATGCATCAGTAGTCTGGAGTCCTCATCTCAAAAAACACATAGACAAGATTGAAAAAGTTCAAAGGGCCGCTACAAGATGGATACCAAGCTTAAGGGACCTAAGCTACGAAGAAAGACTAAATAAACTGAATCTACCAACACTACAGGAGAGAAGGAAAAGAGGTGACATGATAATGCTATATAAGTGCATATCAGGGAAGGAAAAAATAGACATAAATGATTACTTAACATATGGAGAAGCATCAGCAAGAGGGCACTGCAAAAAACTGCATAAGAAGAGAGGTGATAAAGACGTAAGGAAATTCAGTTTCCCAAACAGAGCAAGCAATTGATCAATGGAATGCACTACCGAATGAAATAGTGTGTGCCAAAACAATTCACAAATTTAAGGATATGTATGATAAATATGGTTTAAGACACGGGACAGTACGAGCTTGACTCATTCCTGTAAAGATACAATTAGGTAAGAACAATTAGGTAAGGTAAGAACACACACACACACACACACACACACACACACACACACACACACACACACACACGCACACACACACGAGAGAGAGAGAGAGAGAGAGAGAGAGAGAGAAAGGGGGGGGAAGGGGAACTGATGTGGGTAAGAGAGGGAGGAAGGAATGCAGGCCTGCTGTGCGTGGGAAAATAGAATGTGGAGACAAAAGCGAGGGAGAGGGGAGACGATTGGAACCTAATGAGGAAAAGAGAGATGCAAAACTGTGGCAAGATGAGGGGGTGAGGAGGAGGGGGAGAGAAGAGGTGAAATAAGGGGAAGGGAGAAGGGAAAGGGGCAGAGGAAAGGGAGGGAGAAAGGAGGGAGGCGTAAAAAGACGTAAAGAAACAGAAAGAAGAAGGAAGGAGGGAGGGAAGTGAGAAGGGAAAGAGAAGGAATGATGATGAGAGGAAAGGGGTAGAGAATGAAGGGCTGGAGGCCAAACGGTGTACAATGGAAATAATAGAGACAAAAGACTGAAGAGGAAGGAGAAGGGTATTATACAAATATGAACACGATACAACGAATCAAAAACTGAATATTTACTGTAGTAAGCATGAATGGTACAACCACTCATTCTGCAGGAAAACTGAACCACGGATAATTAAAGCATTATCAACAACAATAATATCTAAATCACAACTCTACTGCCACTACCACAAAAGAGGTGGATAGGATCTAGAAATGCGGCAAAGGAACAACATTAAAGTATACGTAGAACTAACATTAAAGTATCCAGTGCAAGTGGGTCGCACCTCCATTCACTCATCCGTCGACTCCAGGGTTCACGTTTATTTGGCACAGCTGCCAAGACAGGTGCCACTTTCATTAAGTTCTCTGATGATGATAATTAATCATCATCATCATCGTCATCATAACCAATAACAGCAACAAAATAAATGATCATCATCATCATCATCATCATCATAACCAATAACAGCAACAAAATAAACCATCATCATCATCATCATCATCATAACCAATAACAACAACAAAATAAATCATCATCATCATCATCATCATCATCATCATAATCATAATAACAACACCAACAAAATAAATAATAATAATAATAATAATAATAATATTAATAATAATAATAATTATAATAATAATAATAATAATAACAATCATCATCATCATCATCATCATAACGGTAACAACAACAGCAACAAAATATATTATAATAATAATAATAATAATAATAATAATTATAATAATAATGGAAATCACTGCGCTGAAGATACTAATAGTTATTTAATCCTTCACACCGAGGGGTGTCCGAAGCAGAATAAAATCGCCTGACGATTACAAGAAGAAAACTGATATTGTCGTACTCTGGTGGTTCAATACACTATGAATGTTAGCAGTTGTATTATATGACACACATATTACACAAGGGTATGTGAGGATGTATTGTGTGCATCGCTGGAAGACAAAACGACATTGAGGAATAGACGTGCCTGGAGGTGTCCTTTGCTGCGTAGGCCCTTCATTGGATGGCGGCATTAGCCAACAGATATATAGAAAGATATATATATATATATATATATATATATATATATATCAATCATTTCCTGTGGCACCCTCGGGGATGCATAGGGCCTCGATGAACTCACACCACCACATCCTATCTTGTGCTAACTCCTCAAGATCTCCCCAACACTCATCTCCAGCTTCCCGTCTCATTGTCCTCACCCACGTCTCTTTTGGCCTTCCTCTACCTCTCCTACCAAGTGCCACCCACCCTGGTGTACCTCGTACTATTCCCTGTCTCCTATACACATGTCCTAGCCACTTCCATCGTGAGAATCTAACATATTCATCGATCGGATGCACTCCCGTTATTTCTCTAATTCTACTATTTGGTATCCTTTCCCACCACTTAACTCCTAATATTCTTCTAAGTGCTTTATTTTCAAACACCAAGAATTTATTTTCCATAGTCACTCTGCTGTACCAAGACTCGTGTCCATAAATTAAGATACTCCTAACCATTACCTTATAAAGTTTGATTTTTGTATGCACAGAGAAATTGTTATTATTCCAAATATTCTTAAGCATTCCCATTGCCTGATTAGCCTTCTTTAACCTTTCCTCGAATTCAAAGTTCAAAGAACCATCCTTGGCTAAATAAGTACCTAAATATTTAAACCTATCAACTTGCTTTACAATCATACCTTCAATTACACATTCCTGCGCATTTTCCATATTCATATTGATTATTTCAGTTTTTCCACAATTAATAACCAAACCCACCTTGCGACCTTCACTCACCAAACAGTCCAACACTCTCTGCATCTCTTCTGGCCCATCACAAATCAAAACTATATCATCTGCATAATCTAAATCCAAAAGTTTCCTGTTCTCTCCCCAAAGTATACCTGCACCGGTTTCTGTTCCAACGCGTTTCATAATGTAATCAATGACCAATATAAATAGTAAAGGCGATAGAACACCACCTTGAATTACTCCGGACTTGACTTCAAATGAATCACTCAGACAACCATCAATCATCACTTTACAAAATGTGTCCTCATGCATGTTCATAATGACCCTCACAAACTCCTCTGGTATTCCATAATGTCTCATGATCTTCCCCATAGTCTCTCTCGAAACACTATCAAAAGCCTTTTCAAAATCAACAAAACAAAGACTTAACGGTACTATAGGACTACATAATAGATAGATAGATAAATAGATAGATAGAGAGACAGATAGAAGCAGGAAGTCAAATGATGAGAAGGTGTTGTGTTTGCGAGAAGCGAGCAGCGCTAAACGCTTACACGGGGGAAAGCTGACGACAGCGGCCAGTAAGGAGATGATTCAGTTAGCTGTCAGCAGTCCTCTCGTGAGAAAGTTCTGTTGCCATGAGGAAGATACGTGACACACACACCCTACTACACGAGATTTTAGGAAAGAGAGTTTAGAAGGAGACAAGCGACCCTATAGAGAGGTCGAGACGGAGATTAGCTTTAGAACAGAGAGAGAGAGATAGCGAGACAGGAGGTAGCTACCCAGGACTTATACTATTATACCTGTTTAATATTTCCAAGACAAATAAAAATAGTCCCATACTATTCTTTACCTCTCCCGTCACTACATGACATCTGGTGGGGAAACTACTACAAGATATAAAAGCCGCTCGACCACAAGTCTAAAATATACTTCTCTACAAGTAACTACAAAGTCTTTATGACATTTGGTGGCAGCGAACGTATACGAACCTCGTCTACGAATCAACATTAAATTCCTACAAAATATCAAGATTGACAACAACCAACAATATCAGCTCCTGCCCCCTCCGTCTCCCAGATCATTACGCTGATGCAGAGGTCAAGAGATCACTCGACGCCTTGCAAGTAGCTTAACGACAAACCAGCAAATCTGCGGACATCGTCTCCGAATTAAAAGCAAATTTCTACAAAAGCAACCGAGACTACAAGGTTAGCTTCAGTTCTACAAAGTCTACAGCCATCTACAATCAACTACAGCCATCTACAATCAACTACAATTAACAACTCTACGTCGTCTGTATAATCTTCTACACGCACCTACAAGTAGCGGCAGTCTTCATCCCACAACGAATAAATCACTAGAGAAAAGGACAGAGAAAACTTCCACATAGAATAAAGGGAACAAACAAACGAAGAGTGAGACACGATTTACACTCATCTTACTCACTCGTCTTCACTCAAGTTACTCATCGCTACTCATTCACTCACCACAGCTACCAGTGTGGGAAGCCGACATCACCATGTGCTGAGATGACATCACAACGCGAGTCTGCCATGCCAAGCAACGTGTGACGGACACCAGGCACTTCTCACCCACTACTCATTACTCATTATTCACATAGCTCCTACTCATATTCACTTATTTTCACAGTTAAGTTGGAAATTCGACGTTCTATGTTGAGGTTTGCCTGGGACAGCCGTTAACCACTACATATACCAGGCCATGGAGTTTCCTGAGTAATATCGTCCATCAACACACCACTAGAATTATCAAGAGATCTTCAATCAAACCTGTATTTTCTTCCGAGATCGACTTTTGTATCGACACACCTCTACGATCTGTATCAAGTGGGTAAAATTATACTTGCTCATTTCTTCTCAGTGCTAAAATTAGCTATATTCAACTTATTTAATCATCTAGTTTGCTAGGACATAAATAAACAAGAGGCGTATTTCATAACATCATATCTTAATGACAGGAATATTTTCGCAACCACCCACGTTAATACCAGATGACACACAAATTGCCACAACATCAGACTGCGAGAAGCGAGCAGCGCTAAACGCTTACACGGGGGAAAGCTGACGACAGCGGCCAGTAAGGAGATGATTCAGTTAGCTGTCAGCAGTCCTCTCGTGAGAAAGTTCTGTTGCCATGAGGAAGATACGTGACACACACACCCTACTACACGAGATTTTAGGAAAGAGAGTTTAGAAGGAGACAAGCGACCCTATAGAGAGGTCGAGACGGAGATTAGCTTTAGAACAGAGAGAGAGAGAGATAGCGAGACAGGGAGGTAGCTACCCAGGACTTATACTATTATACCTGTTTAATATTTCCAAGACAAATAAAAATAGTCCCATACTATTCTTTACCTCTCCCGTCACTACATGACATCTGGTGGGGAAACTACTACAAGATATAAAAGCCGCTCGACCACAAGTCTAAAATATACTTCTCTACAAGTAACTACAAAGTCTTTATGACAGTACTCTCATTTCATTAACTTGCTGCATCAAATGCCTAACTATAAAGCTCTGATCATTGCAACCACGTCCCTTTCTAAAACCAGCCTGTTCATCCCTCAGAATACCCTCAACCACTGGCTCCAACCTATTTAACAACACTCTACTGAAAACTTTCAAAGCTATCGGTGACAAAGAGATTCCCCTCCAATTACCACATTCACTCAGGTCTCCCTTCTTCGGAACTTTAACAATTACACCATTCTTCCAAACTGATGGTAGTAACCCCGTCACCCATATCTTATTGAATAGCTTGGTCAAGATCATTATTAATCTATCCCCCTCCACTTTAAACATTTCCGGAAATAAACCATCCTCCCCTGGTGCCTTATTATTCTTTAACTGTTTTACTGCTTTCTCCACTTCTGCAAGCCTCAACTCTCCTGTTTCTATATTTAAATCTTCCTGAGCAGACGGTATGTCCTCTTCTGGTGGTATTGGTCTATTAAGAACTGTCTCAAAATGCTCTTTCCATCTATTTTTAATATCTCCATCTTTGGCCAATATATATATATATATATATATATATATATATATATATATATATATATATATATATATTTGTGTGTACGTGTGTGTGTGTGTGTTTTGGAAGGGGCGAAATTGTTACCAAATAGGGACAAAAGTTGCTGAAGGTCCTTTGGTCTTGGCATCTCACAGGATGAAGAGTCTGGTAAAATAGATAGTTACCGTAGACAGATAAATAGAATAGAGATAGTAACAAAGAGATCGACAAAGTGAAAAATAGATATACGTATATAAATACAAACATACATACATACATACGTGTACATAGATATATTGATTTTTGCTGTATGGAGAGACAGGTAGGTAAACACACAAATAGACAGACAGACACAAATGGACAGGTAGTCAATGGGTGTCGGTACTGAGGAAGGAAAGAAATCCACGAAGGTTCTTTCACCAACCCTCTCAGCAGACAGGTACACAGATTGTTGGATGGTTGGATATATAAACAGACAGACAGATAGGCTGATAGATAGGTAAATAGATGGAAAGATGGACAGACAGACAGATAGAGAGATAGACAGAAAGATAGGCACACTTCCAGTAGACAGTCTCAAGAAACAAATTTTTAATACATAACCTCTTATGGGTTCTTACTTTTCACTTAAATCCAAAAGTTCTCTCAAACTCAGACGATAAGGAAATTCCGTTTTTTTTTTTTTTTATTTGTTGATTTTCCAAGACAGGTTTATGATGGTAGGAAAGTTGGCTCCTCTTAATTATGGAAAAGGTGATGTATGTTCACTGTTTTAGAATAGTGTTAGGTTAGAGAGAGAGAGAGAGAGAGAGAGAGATGCATTACTTTTTAACCTTTAGCTTATTACCGTCTGTCGTTTTCCTGACTCCTTTTACGATACCACTACGTTCCTCCTGCACCATACCAGTAAAAGTTAACTGCTGGGGGGCATAAGTTACATCTGACGTATTCCCCCTAAAACACACACACACACACACACACACACACACACACACACACACTCACACTCCTCTCCTGTTTTTTTTTTCCTCCTCTGGAAGTATAGCATAACAAACAACTCATGTTCTTGAATTAGAAGTGTGCTGAGAACTGGAAAGCCCTCAGGCAAATTTTCCCTTTGTTTTCCTGAAAAGATTGTTTCCGTGGTCGAGAGCATCTAGGTACAGTTTTGCATATTACAGACTTTATCCAGTCGGGCTCCGGAACATACATTTCTTTTTCTTAGCAGTCGACTAATACCGAAAACATTTACTTTGTTCACACATGTTTTGCTAATGCCCATAAAAAGGAGGTGGCTTTAAGAGGTACATTACCAGCACCAACAAGCCCTGAATCACGTGTAATATAAGTCTGTGCCAAGAATGATAGTATGTCTGTTCTCTGTATTGTAGAAAAACATACTTTGTTCCAAATTATTATTTGTGTCAGTAAAAAAAAAACAAAAAAATCCCACTCCTTTTGGAGCTTTCTCATTAGATCACCAGTGAATTATCTTCTATCCTCCTCCCTCTTTTCCACTCAGATGGCTCTGTATCCGTTTCTTCCTCTGACAACTTGTTTGCTTCTCGCTGTAGTCTGAATGATTCCAGTACTACTTTTCTATCACTTCTCCCTTCCGATACTTTAAACATCGATCAAATTTTTTCATTGAACTACTTTCTGCCCACAAATGAACACATTTCTGATACAACCCTTTTCAGTACTCTCTGAATTGTGTTTCCGTGCTGACACACTAACAGTTCAATAGTTTTACATTTGTCTCTCAGCTTGCCCGTTACGAAGACAGCACACCAACACCGGCTCTATGAGTATAACTATCATCCAGTTGCTCCATATCTTTTACATTTCTAAATCCTTGGGGTCTGCTCTTGGGATGAAGATTCTGAAACACCTTTCCTCTTGCAATATTTTTTTTTCTGAATTTAAGTATGGGTTCCATTAGGAACTGTCCTCCATCGATCTTACATGACTTGCCGATTCCTAATCCTCGTCTTTTCAGAATTTTCGTGAAACCTGTTTATTGCACTAGAAGTCTTCGAGAGTCGGCCCAGAGCTTTTATTTTCAAACTGCCCTTCTGATACAAGAGTACATCTGTCAGTGTGCCTTTATTTCAGGTTACCTCTCTAGTTGTTCTTTAGTAATTCGTCGAAAGCTATCAGTAGTGGTTTTCTTTAGGATTCCGTCATTTCACCCGCTCTACTCTTATTTGACAGTTACTTTCCAAGGCTTTCTGTAGCCGTATACACGCTTCTCACAGTGTTCATCACAACAGTCACCATAGTAAACATGGACTGCGTTTGAGGCATACGAATTCTGATTGCTTCGTATAACAATAAAGCAGAAGAAACTGTTTTTCTTTTTTTAATTGCTTAAAATTAATTTCCATCTTCTAGCAACTCTTTTTAGTGTTCTATATGTTATCCTCTTACCTTCAACGGCACACGCCTGAATTCATTAGCCATTTTTTTATTTTTCGCGATCTATGAAAGCTTACGTTACGATATGTCTCTTGCATAATCAGCTTCACAAAGCTTTGGTGTACTGAATCAAATGTTTGCTTTCTACAACCCTCTTCAGTTACTGACTTGCATTATTCACTCCTGTGCAGAGTACAGCTCTAATGTGCAGACACAGTGACCGTGTACTGCGCTTCTAAACACATTCATCACTTAAAAATCTGAACATCTCCCGTTCTCTTGCTGACTCCGTTCCGCTTCTCTGTCTCAGTATTACAGCTCC
The DNA here is from genome assembly GCF_032717465.1 of Coenobita brevimanus. Lineage (NCBI taxonomy): Eukaryota > Metazoa > Arthropoda > Malacostraca > Decapoda > Coenobitidae > Coenobita > Coenobita brevimanus. The sequence continues at coordinate 23,283,628 of NC_137023.1, read as the reverse complement.
TCTCTCTCTCTCTCTCTCTCTCTCTCTCTCTCTCTCTCTCTCTCTCTCTCTCTCTCTCTCTCTCTCTCTCTCTCTCTCTTTCTTGTCGTTACTACTATTTTTGGTCCTCTTATGAAATGTCTTCTTAACAGAAATAATTCTGAGTGACTGTGGCCAGTTCCTGCAGTCCACTACGTTCACGACCAGATAAGCCAGCAGCAGCAGCAGGAAAAAAGCAGCTCCCGTCTAATATACCTACTCTCAACTTTTTCTATCCAACTCCAATACAAGAGTTAGCCGGGAGGTGACTGTGGCCAGTTCCTGCAGTCCACTACGTTCCCGACCAGATAAGCCAGCAGCAGCAGCAGGAAAAAGCAGCTCCCGTCTAATATACCTACTCTCAACTTTTTCTGTCCAACTCCAATACAAGAGTTAGCCGGGAGGCTCAGTGTTTCAAGTACACAATATTTTTTCTTCTGATGCTGTCCTCCCCAGCTTGTCGTCGCTACTGTCTATGGCCTCCAGCCTCTTAACGCCAGCAGTATGATTTCTCCTTTTATTTTTGGCGTCTCTAGAAGAAATTATTCAGCTTCGAGCAGATTTCGAACCTGATGGTTTGTATCATATTCATTTACCTATTCAATGATTGTGGGCTCTACTTAGTGTAGTATAATAGTCTGCAAACAGTGAGGAGAAAAATGAAATGTCCTCATGCGAGTGGTTTTCTCGCAGACTGTTCAAATATCTCTAAATCAACGGGTCCGGATGATGGCTCCACAGTGTGTTCGAGAGCTACTATATTTGTTCAGTTTCTTCCAAACACTTTTCACTTTTGTGTCATTATGTATATCTTCACCATTTCATTTCAGGTACCCCTAAACAACTTTTTTAATACATTTCTTTTTCTTATTGGGCTTATTAAATGATTTTATGGATCAAATGTCAAACCACACGAGTACACAAACTTTGGGATGGCATGTTCTTGTATCCTTATTAATCATTATGGTGGTGTGCACAGAAGTATGTCAGTGTTCTGTAGTTGTGTGGAGACCATCCTACACCTCTTTGGGAATTATAACCTGTCATTTTGAATTTCTGTTGATCAGCATTCTTTGGCTGGAGCATGTTTTGCTGGCTCTTATTTTTTTTATTCTATATAATTTGCATAAAGAATTGACAAACCGCAGGGTTGCGAATTTCATTCGTGAATTGTTGGCTAAGTGCTTTAATATACATTTCTGTAGACTTAATTACCCTCTGCTTCATAACGATGATGATAATAATAATAATAATGATAATAATAATAATAATAATAATAATAATAATAATAATAATGGACCGTAGACGCCTTTTTTATTGAAAAAAAAAATAATAAAAATAATAATCTTTAGCTGTACCTCAGCACTCTCGTTCGGCTGATTTGCCTTCCAGACTGTGAACGCCTCAGTTACTGGGTAGTACCATATCAACACAATATATTTCATTAAGAGCATTATTGACTAAAGAAAAAATGAAAGAACGTTGTGGGGTGGATGTGGATGTGATTGAGAAAATTAGGAGACATACACTGAGGTGGTTTGGACATGTAGAAGGAATGGAGAATGAAAGACTGACTAAGAGGGTGTATGTAGGTGAAGTGGAGGGAGGGAGAGGGAGGGGGAGACCGTGGATGAGGTGGAGGGATGGAGGTGTGAGGTATATGCGGAAGGGGGGAGTGAGTTGGGGAGAGGGCAGTCAAATGGTGCGTGACACAGTGACGTGGAGGCTTTTTGTCTACGGCCATCCTCTGCGGGATTAGGGCGTCGGGCTATAGATAGACAGATATTGTAGATAGCATTATTGCTCCACCAGATTATTTTGCGTAAGTTATGAGTCCAGTAGTTACGAAGCGGTTGATTTTTGGATTATTTAACGCTACTAACTGAAATCTTTCCTATGGTAAATAAAGTCGCCTTGTAGAAGCACACACACACACACACACACACACACACACACACACACACACACACACACACACACACACACACACACACACAAAACTCATAACTGAAAAGGGGAACAATTGAACTCTTTCTTGAACTCTTTCTTTGGATTGATATAACTAAAATATTATCTTTGGCTAAATCCAGACAACGAAAATTCAGCTTGGTAAAACCATGAACCTGGCTGCGATTCCCGGACCAATTAGACTTTTGGACAAGGCTTGTTTCGCTCTTGCCCTTGTTCACCCAGAAGTACAGTTCCTGGATATAAGCAGATTCTTGCGATACTAACCCTTATTCTCGTATTTGGGTAGTAGAACTTAGACATGTTACTGTGGCTTACTCAGGACATTTTTTTTTTTTTTTTCACACGAAAGAAAAAAAGACGAACAAGAAGCCTCGGACAAAGACTGACCAAAAGATGACGACCAAGGACCGGACAAAGGACATGGTACGGATCGAGACGTGGAATGTAAAGGGTGCGAATGATGAGGTGAAAGAGATAGAGATTGTCCAGGTGCTTGAGGGTGAGAATGTGGATGTATGTCGAGTAACTGAAACTAAATGGGAGGAGAGAGAGTGAGAGAATGGGAGTATGGATGGGGTATATGTGCAGGAGTAGATGAGAATGAGAGGGCAAAAGAAGGAGTGTGTATTGCTGTGAGTAAAAGATGGAAGAAGAAAATAAAAGAGTATGGATCAGTTGGCTCAAGGATTGTGTGGGTAAGATTGAAAGTTGGAATACAAATGTGGGCGATTGTGTGCGTGTATGCGCCAACACAAGATCGTGCAAGCAGAGTGAGAGAAGAGTTCTGGACAAATGTGAAAGTGTGCATGGAAAAGTTTGGAAGGAATGAGAGAGTGTTTTTTACTGGTGATATGAATGGTAAAGTAGTGAATGTGAAGATGGATGGAATAGTTGGTGAGTGGGGTGTGCCTGAAGAGATGGATGAGAATGGCAGTGCATTAGTGGATGTTTGTGCCGGGAGGGGGTTGGTGATAGCCAGTACCCTCTTCAGGCACAAAATGATCCACAGGTATACATGGCGAGTGATGAGAAGGGTGGGTGGTGAACTGAATGAAAGGAAGGCAATGATTGATTATGTTTGTGTGGATGAAAGGATGCGAAGATGTGTAATGGATGCAAAAGCATATAGAGGTTGGGGGAGTGGACTTTCTGACCACTACTTGGTGATGGCCAGAATTAAGACCCAAGTAAGATGGAGAAATAGAAGAAGGGAAGGACGGGAAGAATGAGTAGTTGCAAGGAGAGTGGAAAGTTACAAGAGGATGAGAAAAAGACAGATTATAAGAGAGAAGTGGAGGAACAATTGGGTATATATGAATTGGAGCAGATGGGGGACGTGGAATGTGTGCAAGATATTCACAGAACAAATATGTGCAGCATGTGATGTGTTGTGTGGGATGAAGAGAAGACTGAAGGGGGTGCAAGGAACAGCATGGTGGAATGAAGAGGTGAGACAGGTAGGTAAACACACAAATAGACAGACAGACACAAATGGACAGGTAGTCAATGGGTGTCGGTACTGAGGAAGGAAAGAAATCCACGAAGGTTCTTTCACCAACCCTCTCAGCAGACAGGTACACAGATTGTTGGATGGTTGGATATATAAACAGACAGACAGGCTGATAGATAGATAAATAGATGGAAAGATGGACAGACAGACAGATAGAGAGAGAGACAGAAAGATAGGCACACTTCCAGTAGACAGTCTCAAGAAACAAATTTTTAATACATAACCTCTTATGGGTTCTTACTTTTCACTTAAATCCAAAAGTTCTCTCAAACTCAGACGATAAGGAAATTCCGTTTTTTTTTTTTTTTATTTGTTGATTTTCCAAGACAGGTTTATGATGGTAGGAAAGTTGGCTCCTCTTAATTATGGAAAAGGTGATGTATGTTCACTGTTTTAGAATAGTGTTAGGTTAGAGAGAGAGAGAGAGAGAGAGAGAGAGAGAGAGAGATGCATTACTTTTTAACCTTTAGCTTATTACCGTCTGTCGTTTTCCTGACTCCTTTTACGATACCACTACGTTCCTCCTGCACCATACCAGTAAAAGTTAACTGCTGGGGGGCATAAGTTACATCTGACGTATTCCCCCTAAAACACACACACACACACACACACACACACACACACACACACACACACACACACACACACACACACACACACACACACACACACACACACACTCACACTCCTCTCCTGTTTTTTTTTTCCTCCTCTGGAAGTATAGCATAACAAACAACTCATGTTCTTGAATTAGAAGTGTGCTGAGAACTGGAAAGCCCTCAGGCAAATTTTCCCTTTGTTTTCCTGAAAAGATTGTTTCCGTGGTCGAGAGCATCTAGGTACAGTTTTGCATATTACAGACTTTATCCAGTCGGGCTCCGGAACATACATTTCTTTTTCTTAGCAGTCGACTAATACCGAAAACATTTACTTTGTTCACACATGTTTTGCTAATGCCCATAAAAAGGAGGTGGCTTTAAGAGGTACATTACCAGCACCAACAAGCCCTGAATCACGTGTAATATAAGTCTGTGCCAAGAATGATAGTATGTCTGTTCTCTGTATTGTAGAAAAACATACTTTGTTCCAAATTATTATTTGTGTCAGTAAAAAAAAAACAAAAAAATCCCACTCCTTTTGGAGCTTTCTCATTAGATCACCAGTGAATTATCTTCTATCCTCCCCCTCCCTCTTTTCCACTCAGATGGCTCTGTATCCGTTTCTTCCTCTGACAACTTGTTTGCTTCTCGCTGTAGTCTGAATGATTCCAGTACTACTTTTCTATCACTTCTCCCTTCCGATACTTTAAACATCGATCAAATTTTTTCATTGAACTACTTTCTGCCCACAAATGAACACATTTCTGATACAACCCTTTTCAGTACTCTCTGAATTGTGTTTCCGTGCTGACACACTAACAGTTCAATAGTTTTACATTTGTCTCTCAGCTTGCCCGTTACGAAGACAGCACACCAACACCGGCTCTATGAGTATAACTATCATCCAGTTGCTCCATATCTTTTACATTTCTAAATCCTTGGGGTCTGCTCTTGGGATGAAGATTCTGAAACACCTTTCCTCTTGCAATATTTTTTTTTCTGAATTTAAGTATGGGTTCCATTAGGAACTGTCCTCCATCGATCTTACATGACTTGCCGATTCCTAATCCTCGTCTTTTCAGAATTTTCGTGAAACCTGTTTATTGCACTAGAAGTCTTCGAGAGTCGGCCCAGAGCTTTTATTTTCAAACTGCCCTTCTGATACAAGAGTACATCTGTCAGTGTGCCTTTATTTCAGGTTACCTCTCTAGTTGTTCTTTAGTAATTCGTCGAAAGCTATCAGTAGTGGTTTTCTTTAGGATTCCGTCATTTCACCCGCTCTACTCTTATTTGACAGTTACTTTCCAAGGCTTTCTGTAGCCGTATACACGCTTCTCACAGTGTTCATCACAACAGTCACCATAGTAAACATGGACTGCGTTTGAGGCATACGAATTCTGATTGCTTCGTATAACAATAAAGCAGAAGAAACTGTTTTTCTTTTTTAATTGCTTAAAATTAATTTCCATCTTCTAGCAACTCTTTTTAGTGTTCTATATGTTATCCTCTTACCTTCAACGGCACACGCCTGAATTCATTAGCCATTTTTTTATTTTTCGCGATCTATGAAAGCTTACGTTACGATATGTCTCTTGCATAATCAGCTTCACAAAGCTTTGGTGTACTGAATCAAATGTTTGCTTTCTACAACCCTCTTCAGTTACTGACTTGCATTATTCACTCCTGTGCAGAGTACAGCTCTAATGTGCAGACACAGTGACCGTGTACTGCGCTTCTAAACACATTCATCACTTAAAAATCTGAACATCTCCCGTTCTCTTGCTGACTCCGTTCCGCTTCTCTGTCTCAGTATTACAGCTCCTCTCTCTCTCTCTCTCTCTCTCTCTCTCTCTCTCTCTCTCTCTCTCTCTTTCTTGTCGTTACTACTATTTTTGGTCCTCTTATGAAATGTCTTCTTAACAGAAATAATTCTGAGTGACTGTGGCCAGTTCCTGCAGTCCACTACGTTCACGACCAGATAAGCCAGCAGCAGCAGCAGGAAAAAAGCAGCTCCCGTCTAATATACCTACTCTCAACTTTTTCTATCCAACTCCAATACAAGAGTTAGCCGGGAGGTGACTGTGGCCAGTTCCTGCAGTCCACTACGTTCCCGACCAGATAAGCCAGCAGCAGCAGCAGGAAAAAAGCAGCTCCCGTCTAATATACCTACTCTCAACTTTTTCTGTCCAACTCCAATACAAGAGTTAGCCGGGAGGCTCAGTGTTTCAAGTACACAATATTTTTTCTTCTGATGCTGTCCTCCCCAGCTTGTCGTCGCTACTGTCTATGGCCTCCAGCCTCTTAACGCCAGCAGTATGATTTCTCCTTTTATTTTTGGCGTCTCTAGAAGAAATTATTCAGCTTCGAGCAGATTTCGAACCTGATGGTTTGTATCATATTCATTTACCTATTCAATGATTGTGGGCTCTACTTAGTGTAGTATAATAGTCTGCAAACAGTGAGGAGAAAAATGAAATGTCCTCATGCGAGTGGTTTTCTCGCAGACTGTTCAAATATCTCTAAATCAACGGGTCCGGATGATGGCTCCACAGTTTGTTCGAGAGCTACTATATTTGTTCAGTTTCTTCCAAACACTTTTCACTTTTGTGTCATTATGTATATCTTCACCATTTCATTTCAGGTACCCCTAAACAACTTTTTTAATACATTTTTTTTTCTTATTGGGCTTATTAAATGATTTTATGGATCAAATGTCAAACCACACGAGTACACAAACTTTGGGATGGCATGTTCTTGTATCCTTATTAATCATTATGGTGGTGTGCACAGAAGTATGTCAGTGTTCTGTAGTTGTGTGGAGACCATCCTACACCTCTTTGGGAATTATAACCTGTCATTTTGAATTTCTGTTGATCAGCATTCTTTGGCTGGAGCATGTTTTGCTGGCTCTTATTTTTTTTATTCTATATAATTTGCATAAAGAATTGACAAACCGCAGGGTTGCGAATTTCATTCGTGAATTGTTGGCTAAGTGCTTTAATATACATTTCTGTAGACTTAATTACCCTCTGCTTCATAACGATGATGATAATAATAATAATAATGATAATAATAATAATAATAATAATAATAATAATAATAATAATGGACCGTAGACGCCTTTTTTATTGAAAAAAAAAATAATAAAAATAATAATCTTTAGCTGTACCTCAGCACTCTCGTTCGGCTGATTTGCCTTCCAGACTGTGAACGCCTCAGTTACTGGGTAGTACCATATCAACACAATATATTTCATTAAGAGCATTATTGACTAAAGAAAAAATGAAAGAACGTTGTGGGGTGGATGTGGATGTGATTGAGAAAATTAGGAGACATACACTGAGGTGGTTTGGACATGTAGAAGGAATGGAGAATGAAAGACTGACTAAGAGGGTGTATGTAGGTGAAGTGGAGGGAGGGAGAGGGAGGGGGAGACCGTGGATGAGGTGGAGGGATGGAGGTGTGAGGTATATGCGGACGGGGGGAGTGAGTGGGGGAGAGGGCAGTCAAATGGTGCGTGACACAGTGACGTGGAGGCTTTTTGTCTACGGCCATCCTCTGCGGGATTAGGGCGTCGGGCTATAGATAGACAGATATTGTAGATAGCATTATTGCTCCACCAGATTATTTTGCGTAAGTTATGAGTCCAGTAGTTACGAAGCGGTTGATTTTTGGATTATTTAACGCTACTAACTGAAATCTTTCCTATGGTAAATAAAGTCGCCTTGTAGAAGCACACACACACACACACACACACACACACACACACACACACACACACACACAAAACTCATAACTGAAAAGGGGAACAATTGAACTCTTTCTTGAACTCTTTCTTTGGATTGATATAACTAAAATATTATCTTTGGCTAAATCCAGACAACGAAAATTCAGCTTGGTAAAACCATGAACCTGGCTGCGATTCCCGGACCAATTAGACTTTTGGACAAGGCTTGTTTCGCTCTTGCCCTTGTTCACCCAGAAGTACAGTTCCTGGATATAAGCAGATTCTTGCGATACTAACCCTTATTCTCGTATTTGGGTAGTAGAACTTAGACATGTTACTGTGGCTTACTCAGGACATTTTTTTTTTTTTTTTTCACACGAAAGAAAAAAAGACGAACAAGAAGCCTCGGACAAAGACTGACCAAAAGATGACGACCAAGGACCGGACAAAGGACATGGTACGGATCGAGACGTGGAATGTAAAGGGTGCGAATGATGAGGTGAAAGAGATAGAGATTGTCCAGGTGCTTGAGGGTGAGAATGTGGATGTATGTCGAGTAACTGAAACTAAATGGGAGGAGAGAGAGTGAGAGAATGGGAGTATGGATGGGGTATATGTGCAGGAGTAGATGAGAATGAGAGGGCAAAAGAAGGAGTGTGTATTGCTGTGAGTAAAAGATGGAAGAAGAAAATAAAAGAGTATGGATCAGTTGGCTCAAGGATTGTGTGGGTAAGATTGAAAGTTGGAATACAAATGTGGGCGATTGTGTGCGTGTATGCGCCAACACAAGATCGTGCAAGCAGAGTGAGAGAAGAGTTCTGGACAAATGTGAAAGTGTGCATGGAAAAGTTTGGAAGGAATGAGAGAGTGTTTTTTACTGGTGATATGAATGGTAAAGTAGTGAATGTGAAGATGGATGGAATAGTTGGTGAGTGGGGTGTGCCTGAAGAGATGGATGAGAATGGCAGTGCATTAGTGGATGTTTGTGCCGGGAGGGGGTTGGTGATAGCCAGTACCCTCTTCAGGCACAAAATGATCCACAGGTATACATGGCGAGTGATGAGAAGGGTGGGTGGTGAACTGAATGAAAGGAAGGCAATGATTGATTATGTTTGTGTGGATGAAAGGATGCGAAGATGTGTAATGGATGCAAAAGCATATAGAGGTTGGGGGAGTGGACTTTCTGACCACTACTTGGTGATGGCCAGAATTAAGACCCAAGTAAGATGGAGAAATAGAAGAAGGGAAGGACGGGAAGAATGAGTAGTTGCAAGGAGAGTGGAAAGTTACAAGAGGATGAGAAAAAGACAGATTATAAGAGAGAAGTGGAGGAACAATTGGGTATATATGAATTGGAGCAGATGGGGGACGTGGAATGTGTGCAAGATATTCACAGAACAAATATGTGCAGCATGTGATGTGTTGTGTGGGATGAAGAGAAGACTGAAGGGGGTGCAAGGAACAGCGTGGTGGACTGAAAAGGTGAAACAGGCTGTGGCACAAAAGAAGAAAGCATACAATGAATGGATGAGAAAAAGGGGCGTGGAAGAAGTTGAGAGGTGGAAGAGAGAGTTATATGTAGAAAGGAAAACAGAGGTGAAAAGATTAATAAGAGAGAGTAAGAAGAGAGTGAGTGAGGAACTTGGAAGGAATTTGAGTGTAAAGTGGAGGGACTGTAAGAAAATGTTCTGGAAAGAGGTGAAAAGAGTAAGAGGGTGGAAGTGAAATTAGTAGGAGAGTGAAAGATAAAAATGGTAGATTACTAGTGGAGAAGGGAGAAAAAGTGAGCAAATGGTGAGAACACTTTAAGGAATTATTGTTGAACATAGAGAATGGAAATAATCGAGTATAAGTGGCTGGGGAATGGCTGGAAAGAGGAGGGAGGTGAGAAACGAGGAATAAATCAGTAGGATGGAAGTTGAGGAAGCAATGAAGAAAGTCAAATTTGGGAAAGCCACAGAAATTCATGAAGTGTGTGGTGAAATGCTGAAGCATGGGGAAGAGATAGTTGTAGAATGGATGTGGAAGATGTGCAGATTGGCTTGGGATGAAGGTAGAGTCCCGGAGGATTGGAAGTCAGGTATAATTATTCCATTGTACAAAGGAAAATGGGAAAAAGAAGTTTGTGGTAATCATAGGGGCATTTGTCTTCTTAGTGTAATAGGAAAAGTGTATGGTAGAATACTTATTGACAGAGAGAAATAACAGAGGAATTAGTTGGAGAAGAACAGGGAGGCTTTAGGAAAGGAAAAGGTTGTGTAGATCAGATATTCATTCTTAGATCTTTAGTGGAAAAGTTTCTAGAGAAGGGAAAGAAGCTGTATGTGGCCTTCATGGATTTGGAGAAAGCATATGACAGGGTGGATAGATAAGGACTGTGGAAAGTATTAAGAATATATGGAGTAGAAGGGAAGTTGTTGAATGCTGTGAAGAATATGTATGATGGTGCTAAGGCTGCAGTGCGAGTGGGTGGTGAACTGAGTGAATTTTTCTCTTTGAAGGTTGGGTTGAAACAGAGATGCGTCATGTCTCCATGGTTGTTCAATCTGTACATGGATGGGGAAATAAAAGAGGTACAAGGTAGGGCAGTGGATGTCTGAGTGGCCCTAGTGAGAGAGGGTAGTGTTTGGAAACACCCTGTACTGTTGTTTGCAGATGATACTGTATTGTTAAGTGAAGACGAAGGGGAGCTACAAGTCTTGGTGGATGAGTTTGGGAGAGTGTGTAAGAAGCGGAATGTAAAGGTGAATGTAGGGAAGAGTAAAGTGGTGGTCTTTGAGAGAGGTGAAGTCAGTGAATATACAGTGAGGTTGGATGGTGAGGAAATGGATAATGTGAGCACGTTTAAGTACTTGGGAAGTGTGATAAGTAAGGATGGAAGTTTGGAGGGTGAAGTGCTTGAAATGGTACAACAAGGAAGAAAGGTTGCTGGATCCTTGAGAGCAGTGATAAGAGACAGGGAAGTGAGCATGGAAGTGAAAAAGTTACTACATGATAGTATTGTGATACCAACTCAAACGTGTGGAAGTGAAGCTTGGACGTTGTTGGAAGGACACAAGTCAAGAGTGAGAGCAATGGAAATGAGGTATTTAAGAGAAGCTTTTGGAGCCACATGGAGAGACAGGCTGACAAATGAGGATAGAAAGGAGCGTTGTGGTGTGGATGTGGATGTGATAGGAAGCGTTAGGAGGAACACACTGAGGTGGTTTTGCCATGAGAAGAGGATGGAGGGTGAGAGACTAACAAGGAGGGTGTATGTGAGTGAGGTGGAGGGGGGGGAGAGGGAGGGGGAGGCCGAGGATGAGATGGAGGGATGGGGTGGAGAGGTATATGAGAAAGGGGGGTGTGAGTTGGGGGCAGGGCAGTGAAATGACGGGGGACAGGGCGACGTAGAGGCGATTTCTTTGTGGCCATCCCGTACTGGATTAAGGCGTCTGGCATTAGATAGATAGATAGACGAAAGAAACCTTATGTATTAAAAGAGTGAAATCCTTCAGTCCGACGACTCATTTTGTGCTTTATTCCCGCTGCTTTAACAAGATTTATTTAAGCTAGGAAGGGTCTCTGCGAAGTGGTTATTGAAAGCTCTATATAACCCTTTAGTTCAAAGGCTCTCTCCCTAGCTGAATGAAATCGTCTGGTGGACGAAAATATGCAACAAAGATTAGACCAGTAGAATGAAAAGTGTAGAAACTGTAACATCATTACCTTCGAAGAAAGCCTAGACGTTAACGCGGGAGGGCACCAGGAAGTATTTTTAGATATTAATTTTGGAGAATATTTGAGACATTAGAGGGAAGATGCAAACTCACAGACTGACACATTCGAACCCATGTCTGTACCCTTTCCCCCCTCCCAGGGTTCGTTTAAGATTGCACTGATATCTCTTGCAGGAGCCAGAGCATAGCGTAAACATATCAGAGAAGTGTCAGATCATATATCATTCCAGGCTTGTGTACACATCCACCGCCCTCTGGGGCTCGTATGATATGGAAACTAACACAGTCTTCACAAATATGTTAACCGTCTGTCTATTGAACATTTTAATGCATTTACTCCGATGACGTCTTTTGTGATGTAGTCTTGCCGTCACCAGACTTTAGTTTATCTTATGTGAGCCTCCCTTGAAATGAGGGAAATTAATGTAGCACTAATAATAGTAACTGTAATAGTAATTGTAACCACAGGCTAATTTGAAGGTGAACTCATTGGACTGTAGGCTGAAACTACATCCATCCTGCAGTCCACCATCCTCCTTTTTTAGAGGATAAGGAGGGAGTTGAGGGACTTTTGCATAACCAGGCAGCAGTGATGTCAGTGCTATTAGGCGAAGACTCTCATTTCCAGCACCGAAAGAAATTATTTAAACCTGTCCAGTTCGAAACCTTTGTTATGGGCAAATGAGATCGTTTGAGGATGGCGTGAATGGAATGATAAATTTCACTTCGAATATCAGCTGGAGGAAGTTGTAGTAGCCAAGAGGTTGGAAACTATCTCGGTTATCCTTTAGAATGCTCGAATTTTCCTTATCTATACACGACACTTTAATCTGCCTGAATTTGATACCAAAGCGAGTCAGTGGCAGCAAAAATGTACAGCTGACACCGCAGACATTACTAATAAGCCTGCACTTACATCACAGAGATGACTATGCAGTATAATATCATAGTGCTGCGGCTGTGCTTCTGCATGTTAAGTGTGGTAAGGGACTTTGCTTTTTTTATTTTTACTTTTTATTTTATTTATTTTTTTTTTTACAGCTAGGATCTAAAACTTTTCCTCCTACTGTAATGCGTCTACTTCATACTTAGTGTACATCAGTTACTTCTTTCGCAAACGTCGAATAATAATAAAACTAAATTTTGAACAGAAAAGCATACCTAGCCCCTCTTAGCTTCCCACGTAAGGAAAGTGTAACATTGGGCAAACTGTTGTCCCAACTGTACATAAACAGTTAAGAGACTGATTCGGAACCATGGCAGTGACACACGTCACGTCCGATTAACATTAGGATGTGACTGACTGAATGACTGGGTCGATTCAAAAGAAATTCCTTCATATAGAGGTCAGAAGATTTATTCAGTTGGTGTCCCAGTCAGCCGTATGATCTGGCTCATATTCGCGTAGTTAGTTACCATTTACCTGTAATCTGTCACCACATTCTGTGCGAACTGCCGTCGCTATCTAATCCATGATTTTCCAAATATCTCACGTCCTACTTATTCCTTTAGCCAGTACTCCCTGTTTCCAGATCCATACTCCTTAACCTCTCTCTCTCTCTCTCTCTCTCTCTCTCTCTCTCTCTCTCTCCTTCATATGCTCGAACCACCTGATAAAATCCCTCTGTATGACTAACACTACGCTAACCTACAAACACATTCCCTTAGGATTCATTCACATACCCGTCAGACACGCAGGTCACTCCAAGGCCACTTTTGACGAAACCCATATCAGCAGGTCTCATTCTTCATCTTGCATCATCCACCATCGTATACCATGCACTACAATACGCCTGTACCATAACCGTATTCCGTCTATGGTATTGTCATACTTTTTGGAATGCTGAACTGTCACAAAGGACTATATTGACCCATCCATCATCCAGTCTTTTTTTTTTTCTTTTCCCCCGACAGAAGTGTAAGAGCCTGGGCTAGGCTACTCGACCCTAACATATTAGGCAAGAGTGACCAGCTGTACTTCTGAGTGGCATTATATGAGCCACTAGCTCCTACCCACCCTCAAATATAAAAACTTACAGACTCAGTTCGATTGGAGTGCCTTAGTCCATTAAAACACAAGGCGTCATTTGATTACATATTACCATTCAATGCAATAACTGTTTTCCTGGTTTAAATAAAGTCATTTGGCTTGTCAATCAGTGTAACCTGCCAGAGGCAGCTCAGCACCCCAGTGAGTGAATGGTAGGCTCACCCACATCCCCAGAAGATTAATCTTAGAAGAAGGTACTAGTCACAAAGAATTGCCAACGTGAGGACTTAGTTGCCTATTCTGCCAATCATTTAATGGGAATAACTTGGAGAAGGAAAATCTGCATCTGAATATATTTTTTTCTTTACAAACAGTTTTCGAATTGTTGCTGCTACTCTCAGTGCCATTACCACTCCCCTCCCTTGTTGCATCCTTTCCTTTATTTCATCCTCCATACTGCCATTATACTTTAACGGTATGGCTAAATACGTAAACATTATGATAGTTTCCCTTTCTGAATCATTTAAATTCGTACCACTTATGCTTTCATGCCTCTGTTGAACATCACCATTTTGTTTTTGCATACAGTGACTCTTATATTTT